>NC_141624.1:12847171-13077171 GCF_047967505.1 Dipteris shenzhenensis
ATCAAAGATTCAAACACATATAGAGATGTGGTAGAGATGGGCTTCATGCTGATGAGTGTGAAACCGCATGTGAATGTAGGATTGATGCTGATTAGGAACTAGTCAGGAATTTTTTAGCATGGCTTTGATTGGTTCTTTTGGAGTTCTCTCCTCTATGGATAAACTAATCTATGCTAATCTAAGCTATACCAACCATCGAATCGAAGAAAAGGCAAGAAATAATTTCTTTTTCATATTTATTTTAATAGGTTACCTGCAAGACAAGAGTTATAAACAAATTTTGATTCTTTTCATATATAATTAAAGTATATTTAATCTAGCAAAACATTTTAAACTAAATTCAATATACTTTAAATTTCATATCATCATTGTAAAGCCTTATTGGCTATTATTTTCTAATTTATGTATACATATTGAGCCTTGTAAAGCCATTGAGGCTATTTTTTATCATCCATTCAAAGATTTTGTTAAATGGACATACACATAATTGTATTAGTGGGCACATTACAACTTGGGCACATTACAGTATGATGGGCAAAATGCATCATCTTTCAGCTTGGGCACATTAGAATATGATGGGCAAAATGCATTGTCTTTTAGCTTGGGCATATTACAGTATGATGGGCAAAATATATTGTCTTCCAGTTTGTACTTTAAAGCCTTATTGGCTATTTTATTGAAGCATTGTATCTAAAGTCTTGTGAATTATTTTTCATGTAGGGTTTTCAATTATTATGGAGCACTCTCAAGAGATTAGAGATTTTATGTCTAGCACCACCTTACATTTCAATGGGAAAGAGTATGCCCTTGATAACTTTGAAGGGAATTGGACTCACATGCACATGGAAAGAAAAGTTTGGTTCCTCATTCAAAGAAAAACTGAGCTACATCTTATGATGTCGAGGAAAGATATGGAGCAAAATGAGGAGCCATGGAATGCAAGCCTCTCTAAGAAAGATATAACTTCTAGGATGGTTGTGGGAATTATGATGGAACCAAAGAGCCCATACTTAGATATTTTTATGGTGTTCACAACCTAATATTGGGCGCTATCATTTTATCTTATCAAGTGGTCTAAAATGGTTTGCAATGCCACCTCCTCCACCATCAAACTTTACAATAGTACAAACTCCGTTACAGGCTCTCATGGATGAATGGAGTACATTTTTGAGTGCAGAGGCAACTAGGTTGCGTCAAAAGATTATGGTTGAGTACTTTAAGACATCATCACTCAAGATAGACCATGAATTCAATGAAGAGGAGGGAGGGCATAAGCAGTATGAGAGGGATGCTAGTTTGGTTCAAAAACTGAGAGGGCATGAGAAGGATTAGATTGGATGCCAGTTTGGTTCAAAAACAAAGAGGACACAAGTAGAATGAGAGAGCTCCTAGTTTGGCTCAGAAGCAGACTAGACACGGAGCCCCACATCAAGGGTCTACATGCAAACTCTTTGAGATAGAAACAGAAGTAGATGCTGCATTCAAACAGAAAAATGAAGAAGCAACACAACCATTGCGGCCTAAAGAAATACAAAAGATAGAGGAAGAGGAAGGATGAGCCACGACCACGTTGGTGCAACCTATCAAAGGAAAAGAAAGATGCAAACTAGAAAAGATTAATACTACAAGGGCCACAGTTCCAAAGTCTACTTTTAGAAAAAGACAATGTTCCTCCATTCAGAAAGTACAGGTAAATGATAAAGAGGACACAATTTCAAAGGCTACTTTGAAAAAAAGACAACATTTCTTCGCTCAGAAAGAGAAAGAGGAGGACATAGAAAATATAGAGGAAGAAGAGTCATATGAAGAGGTTGAGGAAGATCAAGATGAGATCATGTCAATAAAGAATCTCAATCTGTGTATTAATGAGACGATCACAAAAGATGATGTCAGATATAAATGGGGATCCAAGTCCTATGCTATGAATGCTCGAGATGTGGAGTCAACAACTATTTTTACCAATAATAGGAATCTTGATATATCTTATGTGATGCAGATATTCAAGGCTTTGGTGGATGGCAAGAAACTCATGGTCTCTA
This sequence comes from Dipteris shenzhenensis, assembly GCF_047967505.1. Lineage (NCBI taxonomy): Eukaryota > Viridiplantae > Streptophyta > Polypodiopsida > Gleicheniales > Dipteridaceae > Dipteris > Dipteris shenzhenensis. The sequence goes on from NC_141624.1 coordinate 12,849,211, forward strand.
ATGTAGTCTTACATCCAATCGTGTTCTGTCCAAATATAGGTAGACAATGGAATCATGTTTGAAGGACCTACCCATTTTGAGGAGACTTTCAGAAAATTCTTCACACAAAGCCTTCGACAAAGTCTGCATGAACAGGGTGAAGAGGTGAATTTGGAGAACTTTATGACAGAGGTAAAGAGAAATTTCTTGCTGCATTGTAAATTTGAGCTGATTGATGGTCAGTATTATGCATATGCCTGTAATGAACTTGCTAGACAAGCAAGGGACTTCAGAAGACTCATTGCAGAGCAAATTTCAAAGGTTATTCCCTTCAATTTTTATATGGCCACAATATGTATTTTTAAGCATCCAACAAAATATTTTTGAAAGAGTGAATCATGATACTTTTGCAAAAAGTAAGACAACCTCGACATCGGAAATCCTAATGAAAGCGAGGTGTCTATAGATGACGCCCTATCAGTCAATGCAATATTGACCCTAATATTGTGAAGCATGTAACTGCTTTATCCACAGGTAAGGAAAAGGCATGGGCACATAGGTGGATGAAGAATCAAGAAGATGGGGCCAAAGTAGTCACTGCGTTCATGAGATCCCAAATCCCACCACAGGTGATTGCATATGTTGAGAAGCTTGTGCATGGGCATTAACTGAGAATAACAAATGCAATCAACCACGGCTTTCAATTCAATGTGAACATCACTTTAGAATCTGGAAAGCTTGTAGTGTACAGGGGCATTTGAGATGAGGACTTTTTACTTGTTGAAACAAGTTGGGATAAGCGCCAAGTATTCTTTATTGATGAGGTTTCTTCCAATCATATTCACCAATTCATCGATAGAATACTATATACCACCATTAGTAGAGCTTGAATTTGCAATATTTTCATTTTGGTCAATAAAGAAAACAAGGAAGAGATACATAACACTTTGGAGAAAGTTTATGCCTATGATTTCAAGATCTACAATGGTGTGTATGCAACCAAGACAAGAAAGAGAGAATGTGGATTAAAGATCCAATGCCTTGAATCATTCCTCTTATGCATGCAGAGTCCATATCCTGACCACTCCCTACAAAATAGCATAAGGGGGACTTCCAAGAGTTTGTGTCTCATGCTAGAGGAGAAGGGTCATTGTTTGCTTGGGTGTAGCCATTTTTGGTGAGGTTCAGGGACTTTTGTGTATATGGGTATCTTGCATGACCCATAACTTTTGCATTGCTCAATGGAATTCGGCAAACTTTATCTTCAAGTTGTAGTACACATTCCAAACTTAAAAATGAGAGCAAAAAATTATGGAATAAGGATTGGAACGAGACCGTTAAAGCATTATAAGTGTTATGTTGCATGTGAAGCATGCATCCTAAAGACTATAGGATATAGCAATTTATTCAAAAACATCAAAATGTTGATCTATACATACATGCAACCAAGTAATCATTCTAAAGTACACTACATAACCTTCTCCTTACCCAAGGACACACCTAAATGAGATCATTATGCATGGGTTAATGGGCCTCCAATTTTGTGCTAAAGTGATGCGTACCCATTTGAGGGCATGCTCCATAACTTTCTTTTGCTTTGTGGAAAACCAAAACATATTAAAAATTTGAAATCCAAACTATTGGGACTAGTGCATGGTGGTCTTAAAACATTGATAGTTGTTGGTATTGGTATCTAGATTCACCCTAAAATGGAAGAAGTTGGAAAAGTGCAATTTGTGCATGTGCAAAGATATTTTAATAAATACAACACTATTTACAATTTTGAATTGTTTCTTTTTCCATCCACTTGCTTGCTATATGGCTCATAAGCATGCCAAAGGTCATTGCATTTAATAATACATAGCATCAAACCCAATAGCGTACCCTTTGGCCTATTTGTGTTTTAAAGCATTTTAGGCCACATTGCACTTGTTTGGAATATCCAATTTTGCTTACGCATCCCTGCCCTCCAATGGTTCTCCCGGGGCTTATTGGAAAACCTGCTTAGTACACCAGTCGCAAAGCTGATGTCTGGCCGCGTGTTGCACAAGTAAATCAAGTTGCCCACAAGCCTTCTATACTTCGCTTCGTCCACTAGTGGTGATGAATCCTCGTTTGAGAGCTTCACGTCAACCTCCATAGGGGTACCAACTGTTTTGCACTCAGCCATGCCAAATGCCTTCAGTATCTCTCTAGCATACTTCAGCTATGAAATGAAGATCTATTTCAGCTCTTACAAACTTCAATCCCCAAACAGAAATGCATCAATCTGAGGTCTGATGTCATTTCAAACTCTCTTCCTAGCAAATGCTTTGTCTGCGAGATCTTCTTTTCATGGTTCCATGTTAGGACAAGGTCGTCCACATAAAGGACCACGATCATATACTTGCCTCCTTCTCTAAAGATATACAAATTTGCATCAGATGGGCTCCACTTGAACCTGTTTTGCAGAAAGTAGGCATCAATCTGCTGGTACCACGCTCGTGGGGCTTGTTTCAACCCGTAAAGTGCCTTCTTCAGTTTATAGACTTTACCTACTGAACCAGGGATCTCGAACTGGGGATCACAAAACCTGGTGGTTGTTCCACTTATACCTCCTCCTTGAGATCTCCATTCAGAAAGGTGGATTTTACATCCATCTGAAACATGGGCCAACTTCCCTGGGCTGCTAAAGCCAAAACACTGCGAATTGTGGTTAGTCGAGCTGTGGGAGCAAAAGCATCCTGATAATCAAAACCATGCACCTATGCGAATCCATTGTTTCTTTTTCCATCCACTTGCTTGCTATATGGCTCATAAGCATGCCAAAGGTCATTGCATTTAATAATACATAGCATCAAACCCAATAGCGTACCCTTTGGCCTATTTGTGTTTTAAAGCATTTTAGGCCACATTGCACTTGTTTGGAATATCCAATTTTGCTTACGCATCCCTGCCCTCCAATGGTTCTCCCGGGGCTTATTGGAAAACTTGCTTAGTACACCAGTCGCAAAGCTGATGTCTGGCCGCATGTTGCACAAGTAAATCAAGTTGCCCACAAGTCTGCTATACTTCGCTTCATCCACTAGTGGTGATGAATCCTCGTTTGAGAGCTTCACGTCAACCTCCATAGGGGTACCAACTGTCTTGCACTCAGCCATGCCAAATGCCTTCAGTATCTCTCTAGCATACTTCAGCTATGAAATGAAGATCTATTTCGGCTCTTACCAAACTTCAATCCCCAAACAGAAATGCATCAATCTGAGGTCCGATGTCATTTCAAACTCTCTTCCTAGCAAATGCTTTGTCTGCAAGATCTTCTTTTCATGGTTCCTTGTTAGGACAAGGTCGTCCACATAAAGGACCACGATCATATACTTGCCTCCTTCTCTAAAGATATACAAATTTGCATCAGATGGGCTCCTCCTGAACCCGTTTTGCAGAAAGTAGGCATCAATCTGCTGGTACCACGCTCGTGGGGCCTGTTTTAACCCGTAAAGTGCCTTCTTCAGTTTATAGACTTTACCTTCTGAACCAGGGATCTCGAACTGGGGATCACAAAACCTGGTGGTTGTTCCACTTATACCTCCTCCTTGAGATCTCCATTCAGAAAGGTGGATTTTACATCCATCTGAAACATGGGCCAACTTCCCTGGGCTGCTAAAGCCAAAACACTGCGAATTGTGGTTAGTCGAGCTGTGGGAGCAAAAGTATCCTGATAATCAAAACCATGTACCTGTGCGAATCCTTTTGCCACGAGCCGAGCCTTGTACTTATCCAATGCACCGTCGGACTTGTACTTGGTCTTGTACACCCACTTGGTGCCGATTACCTTGCATTTTGGTGGACGATCCACAAGGTCCCAAGTGTTGTTCTTCATTATGGAGCCATCTGTTGTCCTGCATTGGCTGGATCCGATCTTGCAACCGGCTTCACGTCTACCCTAGTAGCAGTATCCCAAAGCTCGTATGTGCTTAGGATGGTCTTTATCTTGAACTTCCAGAGTGGATACTTAGAGCTGTCCAACTTTCTGCTTTCGCCGAACGGTGGGATTCGCAGTCTTGCAGGCCTGGCCATCTCTCACAATCTGCTCGTAAATAGAAACACACTACCAAGTCTTCTTGCTAGAGTCTAGGCTTTGATACCATGTAAGAAAACGATACAACATCTATGCTCAATAGATAACAGGATCTCATACGTAAGAGAGAAAAGCAGATAGTATGGAGAATCAAAAATTTGATTACTGTAGAACTGATATAATAGATGGCGCTGCCTCCCAGCCGTGCACTCCTGTGAAAGAAGCCGTGATGGAGAGCTCGAAATAGTAGAGGACGGAGGCTAGATGCTAAGGAATCAGGGTTGTTGTAGCCAATGATGAAATGGGCTTCATGGGCTTGCTCTTATATAGCCAGTCGTAGTCGGTTGGACCCAATTGGGTGACCCAGTCCACCTAAAATGGTCAACTGGGGGTCGGTCCCAAAATAGGCCATCGACCACACAATAGAACCATGGTGTAAAATAGAGCAACTGACCTATGGTCGCCGTTCGGCCCAAAGCCATCCGGGATCATCTGGGGCTCTAAACGGGTCCCACAACTCGAGAGTGGGCTGCCCCGGGAAATGCTCCATCTACCCTCAATGTAGTCAGTCATGGGATGCCTTCCCGCACTTGCATGTAGCCTAGTTGGCAGTGTGCCAACTCCGTCCAACCATCAGGCCACACATGGCCCCCATCTGGTATCCAAACCAGGACCTACCGGATAACTGAGCTACTCAAATGCCTTCTCCTCATATGGGGGCTTACAAGTAGAGTTAGCTGGTTCTCGCATAGTTACACGAGAGTGGAGCATTGATATCTAACATATATAACTCCCGAAAGATGGTCTCCCAAAGATCAAGTGAGCTTGAAGAGCTTCCTGGCCACTTGATGAACTGGAAAAAAGAAAAAAAGAAGATTACTAATGAGTTGAGAAGAGAAAAAGAAGAGAAAAAGAGAGAAAAAGAGAGAAGGAAAGAGAGTAGAAAAGAGAGGAAAAGTGGGGATAAAACAGAGGAGAAAGGAGAGGAAAAGAGAGGAGAAAAAGAGAGAAAAAGTGGGGATAAAAGAGAGGAGAAAGGAGAGGAAAAGAGAGGAAAAGAGAGGAGCAAAAAAGAGAGAAAAAGAGAGGAGATAAGAGAGAAAAATTACCACGAAAAGAGAAGGAAAGAGAGGATAAAAGAGAGAAGGAAAGAAAGGAAAATAGAGGAAAAGAGAGGAGAAAAAAAGAGAGAAAAAGAGAGGAGATAAGAGAGAAAATAAGAGATGAAAAGAGAAGGAAAGAGAGGATAAAAGAGAGAAGGAAAAAGAGAGGAAAATATAGAGTGCAATCCCTTTTTTCAATCATGCTTTCCCTTTCCATCATTCATGCAATCCCCTTCTTCAATCATGCAATCCCTTTCCATCATTCATGCAATCCCTTTTTTCATTCATGCAATCACTTATTTCCATCATTCAATATGCAATCCTTTTCTTGGAAGTGGAAGTGGAAAGGGAAAGGGAAGAGGAAAGAGAAAGGAAAGGAAAGGGAAGGGAAGGGAAGGGAAGGCTAGGCCAGTGAAAAATAACAAAGCGCGTCTATCTTCGCGTATAACAACGCGTCTATAGACGCAGCTATTTGTTTCCAAAAATAGAGTAGACGCATCTATAGATGCACTCTCAGATGCGTCTATAGACACGCTCCGACAGACGGACTATTCTAAAAACTTGAAAAGGACATGCACCCGACACAAAAGCACAACACTAGTACCAAAAACATTCGTTTCTTGGATGCAATAAAGGACGAATCCAAAGAGAGCAACTTTCAAAGAAGGTCAACCGTAAAGAGACTTACCTTGGATAGAGGTATGGAAGCTTCTTGTCCTTCTTCAAAGCTGCTTCTCTTTCTTCTCTTCCTTGTTCACCCTTTGCTTCTCTTTCTTCTCTTCCTTGTTCACCCTCTTCTCTTGTGTGCTTGGAGATGATTGTATAAGCCTGGAGATAAGTGTGGGTGCTTGGAGATAAGTGTGGATGCTCGGAACTATGTCTGTTAATAGCAAAGCAAGCCGCATGATGCTAAAAGTATGTGAAAAAAAGCAAGCGCGCTAAAAGTAGGTTTGAAAATCGCATCTATAAGTGTGTCTAATTGCACGTCTATATACATGTCTAAATGCATATTTAACTATGCATCTACAACACGGTTCAGATGCACCTATAGACGTGGACCACAGAACAGACGCGGTTTTAGACGTGGTATTAAACGCGCCACAAAGTTTTAAGATTAAATATTTGATACAAGAGCAAATTTTTTAGGTTGTTTATTTGTAGGATGTCTTCATCTTCAACAAGTAGCTCCAGTGAGGATGAATCCCTCCGTATCCACCATCGCGAAATATGGTTGGAGCAAAAAATCAAATGTATGTGTGATTGATGCCGAGGAAACATGTATCATGCACGTAGGATTACACTCAATCACATCTCAAAGTATGATTGCCGGCTAACACTAGCTTTTGTTTAGATACTTCATCTTTTATTGTTTACCATATTGGTCCAACCTCAATCACCTTCTTGATCCCATGCATATCTTCAAGAATGTGGCATCTACCATTTGGGAACATTTGAATGGGACAAGAGATTCCGCAGGCATAAGGGAGGATCTACGTACCACAGGGAGGATGTGTGAAGCTTGGCCACAAGAGAGACCAAATGGGCATATTTTTTTACCTCGTGCACCGTGGAGGTTATCAAAGCTAGAGATGGTGGCAGTGAAGCGCGCTATTACTACAATCACTGGATGCATGAGGTGTTTGAAGGGGGCCTTTACAAAGAGCAAGAAAAGAGGTGTAGAGCAATTATATGGCTTGAAATCTCATGATTGGCACAAGATGCTCCAAGTAAGTATTTTATGTGCATAATATCTTTTTCCTTTCAAATTTGTGAGTGAATTAGAAGCAACTAATCAACCATTCCTCATATGTTCAGTTCATACTACCTACTAGCATTTCTCGTAGTGCATCGAAGGACGTGAAGGATTGTATTTACAAGATGGGCGAGCTTGTGAGGTACTTTACATGATACAAAATGTGATGCATATCAATGCTCCATGCAAGGTGTTCATATTGCTAATACGGTGTACTTTTTCATTTCTAGGTATGTGAGCTCAAAGGATATAGGGGGTTTCCATTTTTCGAGCAAAAACCCCCGAGCAACGAGCGGACAAAAGGTAGGAGGGGTCAAAATATATAGGCTCAAGTCATTTTTGGGGAGCAAAAAAATCCAAATTATTTCAAGGAATATGTAAGTAAATACGAAATACTAATAAATAGATATAGATATAAATATACCTTTATATAATATACATATATAATGTCCAAGTGGCGACTTATTTAATCACTTTCAAAAATCCTTTCTTTTCCTTTCACCATTGGTTGGATCATGAAATTTTGAGCAAATATCCTCTATATAGTTCCTCAGGATGACCTAAGAAAATAATATAATACTTTTTTAATAGACCCTCTAAGCATATTTTTCCAGAGGAATATGGTTTGAAGAGCTTGCCCCCCAACCCTATTCCGCCGGCGGAATACCCTTGGAGAGCCTACACAGAAGGGGTCATAACTTTTTCTCCTTATCTCAGATTGAGGAGCTGTAAAAAGGAAAAATGTTCAAAATTTCATGATCTATGCAATGGTAGGCTTAAAATTATACTTTTGATAGTTATAAAAGATAAAAAGTAAAAATTTCAAGATGTATATGAGAGTTACAACTTCTCCCTAATTCATATTATGGTAGGAAGGAGTTCAATAGAGACCACATTTCCTTAAAAGTACTTAGGTTTGGAGAATTGGGAATATTTTAAAAATTCGTTCCTTGCCTTCCCATATTTGATAATGTATTAGAGATTAATTTATGATCGATTATAATGGCCTCAAGTATGAGGTTTCCAATATCTTTTTCCTACTCATCCAAGGAATATGGTATACATTGTTATATGAGAGCTTCAAATATGGGATTGCTAAATATCTTTTTCCTACTCATCCAAGGAATATGGTATACATTGTTATATGAGAGCTTCAAATATGGGATTGCTAAATATTAGGGAAACTCTTTTAAATTGATTTAATTACCATAATCCTCAAAAGAGAGTATGGTAGGGAGGTATTTATAGGATTTTCTAAAGTGTTCACTATTTGTTCATATATAGATGATGTTCTCTAAAATGAGGGTTATAATGAAAAATAAGTAAGTATATGGTTCCATAAATTAGAAATTAAGAAAGAATTGTATATTCCTTTGAGAAATATACAAGCATGGTTGGTGTCAAAAATTATCACTCGTACTTTTCTGCTCGTAGGTTTTTGCTCGGAAAAAGTGTGCACATCCGAGGAAATAGATCCCACCACGCTTGAGAATGCTCGAGTTATGTCAGTGGAGGTGGTTAGTTTAGTGGAGGAGACATTTCCACATTCTATTCTCACAAGCCAACTACATCTCATAGTGCATTTGGTGGATGAGATTGCTATATGCGGTACTATACATGCACGATGGTTGTTCTTCCTCGAGCACTTCATGAAGACCTTGAAGGGTTTCGTGAGACAAAATGCAAGACCCGAAGGTAGCATGGCCGAGGGTTTAAGAGTCACTTGTATATATTTCTGAGTTTCTTGTTGATGTGGATAGCTCTCTCCCATGACTATGGAGAGATGATGAAGACCTAAGGATGACCTCTATTGTGCCTCAAGGAAAAGGACGCAACAAAGTAATAGACATGAAGTTGCTTAATAATATCAACCTCTATTGCGTGCTTAATAGTGATGTGATGAAAAGATGGGTGACAAGATACGATGATGCAAAGGCAAGAAGACAAGAAGAAAGGACCCTCTTTCGTACACACCACGGATCTCGTGTGCGATACCCTCAGTATCTAAGAGCACTTCCAAAGGATATTCATGTGGATTGGCTACTTGACGAAATGGAGGAAGCAGAGAAAGACGAGGGGATGCATATCACAATGGAAGAATAGGAGTATGCTAGGGGATGCATGAGCAAGGTTGGTATATAGAATGTTATGCATGATTAGGAGCTTTCAATAATTTAGATTGCTTATTTAATTGATTTTGTCTTGGTGTGGTGCACTATGTTCAATGCTATATGGTGTGAGGGCAAGCATTAGAGAAACACACAAGATTGATGCGTCATTGCTAGCTTTGAGGGAGCCAATGGAGCCATGGATGATTGTTGTGGCATAATCCAAGATATTATTAAGTTTGACTTTCGACGCTTCTTGGGCATGTTTTGGATATAAAGTGGTCTAAGGATGTGGTGGAAAGAGACCCTAATGCAACAATCAAACGCCATGCGAGTGGCTTTGTAACTATTGCCTCCACAAAGTTTTGGCAAAGTAAGGACACACTAGTACTACCGCAACAATGTGAACAGGTATTGTACACACATATAAAAATACTCACTTTTAAATATTTGATACCTTCGATGCCAGGAAAATAACATGATTATATTTGTGTTTGAATTAGGTTGTCTATCAACCAATGGTGGATAATAATAGATGGTAGCATGTCATACCTATTATGCCACGTTCCAAAGTGATGTATAGTACATTTACTAATATGGAGCGTATGGAGGATGATCATGGCCATGGAGGTGATGATGACCGTGATACGAGAGGAGGATGATCATGAGATAGAAGATATAGATATTGAGGCGTGTAGATGCACTAATAGACGTGCAAATAGACACGCTGTTAGACGCAGTCTTAGATGCGTCCGTATTTTTTCAGTGTAAACGCGTTAATAGACGTGTCAATACACGCGCAAATAGATGCGCTGTTAGATGCACCTATAATTTCTCAATTCAAGCAACGCCTATAGACGCGCCTGCTATTTTGCGCGTCTATAGTTACTTTGTATTGTTGTGATCACGAATATCTGAGGAGTCATGTATATCAAAGGAATCCTGTATATAAAATCTTAGGACTCCTAGGAGTTCGGGTCATTCTTGCTACCAAGGTAGCATGGGTACATAGATTACAACCTCTTAGATGGTTGTATATGTTTGGCTTGTTTGGCTAAGTAATTTAGAAGAAATCAGTTTTTGGTTCATGTACATCCCTCTCTCTCTCTCTCTCTCTCTCTCTCTCTATATATATATATATATATATAGTTATAGTTATTTATTTATTTATTTATATTTATATTTATATATATTTATACGTATGTATGTATGTATGTCTACCTATCTATCTATTTCACCATTTGCTTTCTAAGTTGCATGTTTCCCTCTTGCCCCTCATGTTACATATTCACGACACTGTAATTCACACATTGAGATGACATCTTGCTAGGTTCTCAAAAAGGCGATTGCATCCCACACAACCTGAGTGAACAAGGGCGAAGGGACAAAGCAAATCACCAAACGCAGTACCACGATTCGAGCATAACAAATAGAAAAAATGGTTTTATTCTGCGTTCACAATTAGATAAGTTTGATTTAAAGTCAAGCTTGCAACTGGATAGTAACTCCAACTATGTTGATATAAAGTGACAATACTATGCCCAAAATCGAAAGAAACAAAGTTTCCCCTTTCCAATGTTCATTACATCAAAATTTCAATTCCTCATCCCTATGTTTATATAGATTATGTTCATGATTCCCTATATTTATTATATCACTTAGTTTTGTGGTTATGTTCATTATATACAAAATGTCCATTCCTATGTTTATATAATTTAGAATTTGAAATAAGCAAACAACCTCACTCTTTTTTTACTGAAATTGATTTAGGATTTCAAAAAGCAAACAACCTCCTCTTTTCTAATGAAAATTGTACAACTATAAGCATGTTTGTCCTAGATTCGTTTTCTTTTCAAGTTTCATGTTTTTTAATTTGGAATGGACCGAAAGATAAATTTGCATTAATTTTTTATTGATAACATTTCACATGTCATATTATTTTAATTTAAATTGACAAAGAGATTTATTTTAAACCAACTTCCATGATGGCACCCACATCAAGGCATTATGTGCAGTATTTCACTCAAGCTCTAAGACTTAAAAGTCATGAATCCCACTCACCAAAGAGTGTGCATGAGTGAAGTTTGAGAGGAAAAAAAAGATTTTCACCTGGAAGCAAGGATGCTATACTCTAACATCTGAAATTGCAATTTGCAAAGGGCGGGGAAAGCCATGAAAATCAATGGAGATGGCCTACAAGCATATGACAAACGTATTAAAATGGCGATAAGATTGACCATGAGACCAAAATTGATGAAATCCTAAACTAAAAATTTGAAAAGAACTTGAGTATAGATTATTGCTCAAGATAACTACTAACTTCTAAAATAAAAAGTTGCACAACTCTCCTTATGACACTCAATCATAAAATTTTGGAGAGACTAAAATAATGTGATATGAAAGTTGGACTATTCACATTTTTGATCGACTGTCCTAATGGCAATCAATCAAAATCGCTAGACAAATTTTGAAGATTGTATATCGATTCTCGAGTGTGTTAAGTAGGAGTAGTGAAGTGTGCTAAGTATGACATTGTGAGACAAGTAATTTTGGACTACTAAGGAGTGGATGCCTTCAGGAGAAAGGAGGGCGAACTGAGGATCCACCATCTACCACCAGAATGGAACCCATGATGAAGGATGAACACGGCAGGCACAAGAACGCAACTGCTGCAGCCACCTCGCTCACCTCTCCCATCCTCCCCACCGGAATGTCTCTCACAATCTTCTCCGACTGCCCCAACACCTGCATCATCATCATCACCCCCTTCATCCTCACCTCCCACAGCAGCAGCCACATCATTGCGTCAAATTATACCAAAAGCACTGAAAAAACTCATTCACCTCATCAGCAAGCTCCGTCTTTATGACTCCAGGAGCCACCGTGTTCACTAAGATGCCATCCTTGACCCATTCTACTGCCAGAGCCCTCGACAATTGATTCATGCCGGCTACAAAGTCGATGCACGGACATTAGAATATTCCATTCATTGCCCTGCGGCGAGGATGAAGGTGGAGATGAGTACCTTTGGCCATTCGATATACCACAATAGGGGCCGCGGAGGTGAGGAAACTGGCAATGGAACTGATGAACACCATTCTTCCTCTTCGGGAAGCTTTCAGCAAAGGATGGCCGAGCTGAGATAAGTGAAAAGCGGATTCCAAGTTTGTTCCCATGACCAAGTCGTAATCTTCTTTCGTGACATCTAAGATTGGCTTCACGGCTGTGCCGCCCACGTTGTGAACCTGCCAATTGAACAGATTTACTTAGTTAGAATCACCTTTGCATCATTGTAATCGAGTTCCAGCTGAAAAGCAATGAGGATAAAGCCCTCGGGCAGCCTACGAGGATATCCAACTTCCCGTCGAAATGCCTAGAGACTTCTTGCATCAACTGGATGCGTGATGCGGATGAATTGGCATCGCAAATTGAACCTTCTACCGCAAATCCAGCGTCTTTCCATTGCTTGAGCCGCTCTTCCAAATGCGCTGCTGTGCGGGCACACGTATACACAGATGCTCCTAGCCCTGCCAGCTCCTCCACTATTGCCTTCCTGCGCGATCGAATGCAACCATGAGCTGTGTCTCGAATAAGCTTTTTTCCGAATAGCTCACACAAAACAAAAGGCCCATCCAACAACCACAAACAATGAAACCCCGGGAGGATTGCAGAAAATGCATGTGTGTGGCTACCCGATGCCTCGAGTACCACCAGTTACAAGCGCCGTTCGACCCTGCAAGCTCCAACGAGTTGAAAGAGAAGAGGAAAGATGCTGGCTATCCATGGAAAACAGGGACTTCCAATCTCCGAGGCACAAAGCCCAGTATACATAATAATATATACACCCATTAGTATACAAATATATATACATACATATATATATTTACACCCATTAGAAACGAATAGTATCTTGATGTCACCCAAGACCTCAGCTTCGTGTCAATCACGGCAACCTACTCCACATTGGACAGTTACAAATTTTCAAATGTACCAATCTTTCTAGTTACAAACTTTCAAATGTACCAATCTCATAATCTAGTTAGTTCCCCTTTGTAACCTTAACCTGATAAAGCTAAGCATAATCTAATTAAACTAAATTAAGCTAAGGTTAATTTACAATATGTCAATTAACATACGCTAAGGTGTGATTAATTATTTGGGCTAGATGTGGCGCATTGAATTTCTTCGACCTTTGTGCTGTTTTGACACCTTTGCATGGAATTGTGTTATCTGCTCGCTATGTCTCCATCTGTGCAACCCCCTCAGCCTTGCTATCTTCCGCCCTCACCACTCAACTAGTAGGAGCAGGAGAGAAGTTGACAGCACTGTGGGGACTCAGAAGTGTACTGCTCAAATCTCTCTCTTTGGCCTTCTCTTAAATTTGTGACACCACTCACTTGTGTGAAAGGCAAGCCATGGAGCTATAGCTTCAAGTCTAGCTACATGTAGAAATGCATTGTCCTCAATAGGTCCATTAAGAATACATTTTTTGCATTTTTCTTGTGAAACTTACCTAGAGTGAAAGAAGGGGTGTGTTAGAGTTTGAAGTTCAAGATATAATTAGAGATCAGGGATCAAAATGGAAGAGGACAAGAGAGGCAAACAGTGAGGGAGGGAGACAAGAGGAGAGGAAAGGCGAGTGGCCAGGTAAGGGAGGGAGGGAAGGAGAGGAGAGGAGAGCAGTGGCCAAGTGAGGGGGGGAGGAAGAGAGGCAAACAGCTGAGTGAGGGAGGGAGACGAGACGAGAGGAGAGGCGAGTGGCCAGGTGAGGGAGGATTGGGATGGAGGAGAGAGCAGCGGCCTAGCAAGGGAAGAGGGAGAAGAGAGAGGATAGCAACTACTAGGAGAGGGAGGAAGGGGAGAGGATAGCATCGATCGAGAGAGGAAGGGAGAGGAGAAGGGAGGGAGAGGGAGGGACGAGCTGTGAGGAGGAAGGGAGAGGGAGAGAAGGAGTAAGGGGAGGAGGAAACAAGGAGAGGAAGAGGGAGGAGAGAGGAGAAGTGAGAGGAGGAGGAGGAGAAGAGGGGAAGGGGGGGAGGAGGAGGAGGAGGAGGAAAGGTGAGGAGAGGAAGGGGAGAGGAAAGGAGTAGGGGAGGAGACGAACTGAGGAATTACCTAATTGTGTAGTAATTTGTAAGAAGGAGGTGGTTAGAGATTTATATGAGAGAAAGAGAATGAGGAGGGAGTGAGGCTTTCTAAGGGATAGGTCGGTTGTGTTTAGCTTTGGTCATTTTAGGGAATAACATTGGAGTAATTTAGAAAGAAGGAGATCATCTAAACTCGGACCTCCCATAAACAACCAGGCTCGTAGTGTCAAGCTCGCCAAGTAGGCCAGCCAAGAGATCTCGTATAGCAAGCACCATCTACCAAGAGGCAACAAACCCCACATGCTAATCAGAAGACCTAGGAGCTTTCCCGACCTGCGTAACCAGCACTTAGACTCCTCGAGAAGCCATCTAGTACTCAGGCTCTAGTTGGGTATAACAATGGTTACTTCTCAAAATAAGGGCAACCAAAAAGTGTGCCACAATCTCCTAGGACCAAGCACGCCTAGCAAACATCTCCAAGGGCAAGTCACAAAATTGATGGAGCTTCTAGGACCTTGCTCAAATTGTGGGAGCACCAAAAAAGGCTCCCAGTGTAGGTAGCCACTAAAGCTCCTTGGTCCAAAAAGCGATCTGTTGAATGGCTAGGAGATTGGTAAAAAAGAGAGTAGAGGCGAGCAGGGGAAGGGTAGCTAGGAGACGGTAAAAATGTGACTAGACACAGGAGGGAGGCGACGGAAGGAGAGGAGATGTGCATGAAGAAGGGAGGGGGGGGGGCAGGGGGGCAACTAATATAAGAGGGGAAGCTGAGGCTATGGTGGGAGGGGGAAGCGCAACAAGCAAGAGAATGTAGATACATCAAAATATCCCATGGAAACCAAAACTCCAACCCTTGCATGTGATTTGAACATCTAACAAATAATTTTGCTATTTCAAACTTTACCATGCAGGGACCACATAGCATATAAAAGTGGTTTCGACCAGATCAAGCCCAACTACTAACATAGCATGCAAACATGCAATAGGGAAGCAAACTGAAAACAAATAACGGAAAGTTTTAAAAATGTGCATCTACCACGCTAACTTTAGCTACCACACCAACTATAACATTCCATTAGATGCTTGTGGAGAAAGCACAAGGAGAGCTTGTATTTTAAAATAAGCAAGATAAAGGATGGAAATAACACCTTGGGACTCCTCTCCCAGCCCACTTCTTGCTCTACAAACTTCTTGGTGAATTTCTCCCTACCATTAGTATTATATTCTCCTCCCCACTCATTGAGTCACTACCAATCCCAATGTGATCCTCCCCTATCCACTTGCGTGACCTAGAACTCTAAGATTAACCCACTCATAAAAGTATTGAAAACCTTCTCTCTCTCTCTCTCTCTCTCTCTCTCTCTCTCTCTCTCTCTCTCAATAGTGGATGGACACACAGAATACACTTGGCGACCTCCCATCCCTGTTCAAAACTGGAGCACACAGCCCACAGAGGTTACACTAGCTCTGGTTAGGAGTAGGATCATCGCCAAGAGATCAAGACGGACTACGCCAATGGATAGTCGCCAGTACTCCATCACTAGCTACACATCCACACGACCTCACCCTTCCCCCGAGCTCCCCTTAACACCTACACCATTATGAGACCGCATTGTACTAATGAGGATGATGATGATGCCACTACTCATGATATATGACTATGTGGGTGATGATGCTCGCTTAGTAGCTCCACCCTTCTACTTGTTGTATCAGGTTTTCTACTAGTCTCATAAATGCATTGGCCTTTTGTAAACTTTAATAAACTCTCTCTCTCTCTCTCTCTCTCTCCCCCCCCCCCCCCCCCCCGCGTCTCTTTAAGCATGTTAACCAACTTCACAATAAATAGACGAATGAATCATTTGCCTTCACAATCTCTCCCCCCCCTTCCTCCTCCACATTGTTGATCAACTTCATGATAAATAGAGGAACAAATCATATGCCTTTATCACTATTGTACATGTGACTTCAAGCTTTACTAGTTGAGGTCACATAAGAAGTTCTTCAAACCCACATCATTGCAACTCTTATTGTATTGAAGTTTTCTTCATCTTGTCTAAAACCCACAAATTTTTTTTGGGAAGGAATTGCGCGCTTTTATCAAGTCATCAACAAAAATATATAGGCT
Source organism: Dipteris shenzhenensis (assembly GCF_047967505.1). Classification (NCBI taxonomy): domain Eukaryota; kingdom Viridiplantae; phylum Streptophyta; class Polypodiopsida; order Gleicheniales; family Dipteridaceae; genus Dipteris; species Dipteris shenzhenensis. The sequence continues at coordinate 12,865,420 of NC_141624.1, forward strand.
TAGTGAGCCAAGAGGCGTCAACAACTTCTACACCTCTATCTAAACTCAATGGCCTTTCTTATTTTTCTTCTTTACACGCCCTTGTGGGCCAAAAAGCATCCATGATCTACCTAACCAAAATTTTCAAAAGACAACTTCAAATGTCACCTATTTGTTTTTTTGAAAGATTGATTGTGGCTATCATGTCTTCATCTAGATAGACGTTGTTAAAGGTGCCAATGCCTCTTGCCTCATTGGCATCTGTACTAAACACGTAAAACTCATCACTCACAAGGCCAACTTTTGTTCCATTTTTTTCCACAATCAAATCCTAACCAAGAATCTACACATGAAGGTATGCATGTAAGTGCCTTTTTGTACTTTGTCACTAAACTTTCTAAGGATGGCATAGGTCATAGTGGATTTACCGATCAAGATGATAATTTATGCCAACAACCATTATACAAGCTTCCCAATACACTCATTTGTTTGGAGGACAATTTTTCAATTTGTAAACATGGCCTAGTAATAGACTGTGTGACTTTAGCGGATAAAGTGTAAAATGCTTATAAGTATAAAAGTTGAAGAAAAGATAAGGTTTTGCTTGTCAAAAGATAAAAAAATAGATACTCGAAGCAATGGACGAACTAGATCATGGAGTATATGCTATCTGCATGTCCATCCTAAGCAAACATAAGAGAAAAGCTTTATACCCATTATAGAACAAGCTTACTCTCCCTTTGTCCATGTCTCGCCTATGCAAACATAAGAGAATTTTTATACCAAGTTAGCTTAGGATAGCCGTAAGTGATTTGCTCTCTCTTTGTCCTTACCTCCACGTTTCAATCTCATTTACCTACCCCATTTAATGAAGATAATGATGATGACTTCTTAGCCGATTTGCAAGAAACGCTACAACAAGTGAGAGAGAGTATTTAGAGTGCATATGATAGAGCAATAAATTATGCACAATGTCCATATATGAACCTCCTAAGAGTTCAAAGTAGCTAGCTATATCCTAGAATGAAAAACCATTCATTACTAATCCATCATTGAGAGCATTAGAGTCTTCAACCAAAAAGGAGAATAGTTTGTTAGGTGCTTAAGCCTTTATGTTATTTTCTTTATCCCAATTTATTTTCTAAGATGACATGAAAATGTGTACATAGGCATTATGTTGGATTATTAAGGCTACTAAGGAAAACATTTGGCCAAAGTTTCAAGAAAATTTTATATCTTACCAAACAAAGAGGTTCAACATCAAGAACATCAAGGAAGAGATTGTAATTCTTATGGTAAACTTTTAAAAATACAAGAAAGCCTTGGAGAATTTTAAAAATACAAGAAAGCATTGGAGAATTTTAGTTATGCTCCTTTTACCCTCAATGTAAGGAACTAGATCCTCTTCCTAATAGGAAGAAGATAGATGGGCAACTGAATCTGGAGGAGGTTTAGAAACATGAAGTCATTTTTGTAGATCTCCTTCACAATGACTTCAAGAAATTATCGTTAGCCCAAACCCAAATCTATGAAAACAAGTAATTTTGATGTAATAAAACACATAATTCTTATCAAATTCTTTTTTCCTAGAAAAGATGGTGGCAAATCAACTTTGAGTAATGTCCTACTGCTAAGGTTATTGATGGACAAGATGAGATTAAAGCTATTCTCATATTTGAAAGCTAGTAACATTGGAAACTTTTTAGCATGTAATCTCGCGTCAGCAAGATAGGTACAAAGCTAGCCACAATGAATCTTGTTTTTAGAAAATCCTAACCAACAAGAGGACAGGGGTAGTCTCCTCAACTCCACAACTTGGTATTGAGAGGGAGCTACTAAACTAATCAATTCTTGTCGAATAATGGGTACTTGGTCCATCATATTAGGTCTTACAAAATGTAAGGCAATGACTAAGACACTGCAAGGACATTAAGGGCACAATTGTATAAAGTGCCTCTCATTAGCTTGGCACTAATGTGCTCAATAATAAGTCTACTCTTTAAGCAAGATTTCCACAAAATAGAAATACAATTTGATTATATCAACCATTTTAATGAGCATCAATTGTGCATGCATAAAGAAATCCCACTGGAGCCCAAGAATTAGGAGTGTGCAAATTGATAGTTTTGCATCATGATTTACATAAACAACATACCTTATATTGGTTGTTGAAGAACTACATAAATTGTCCACATACCTAATGCAAAAAGGCAAGGATAGAAATACTTACCTTCCTTCTATAGATTGTAATAGACTTGTGATGCTATGGGGCCCTCTTTTTGTTGTCACACAATGGTTCTTACACAAGGCTTCTTTTGGTTAGTCTTTAGTAAACTACCCTTAATGGAACCTCTACGAATGCCAAGGCTTTCCACGGATCTTTTATTCATTTTGCTCTAGGGTTCCAAATGGTTCAATTTGATTTGGCTATCCCATATCCAAATGGTCTCTCTTCTATTCTGGCATGCTTGACCTTGGCTTTGGATAAAGTTTGGAGTGCAAAAGCTGATACGGTGTTTTCTCTTTCCTTTTTCTTTTGCTAACAATCAATTCATTTGGGTCTCAACCATACGTGTGCCTCACAATTAGTAGTCCTAGCATGTAGACACAATGTTCATGCTTAGAGTGTCAAGTGTTTAGGTGCAAGCACTAATTGGGTACCATTAATTAGGGGTGACAATTCTCTAAATCTCTCGATGTTATGGCTCTCTCGAGCAAGTATGCCTTGTGGTCATTGCATTGAGAGAGCAAAACTCACATAGCAACAAACGTAGAGAAAACCTATATGCTTTTAGTTATATTATGACACGGAGTGGGAAGCCCAATTCGTTCAATCTATTCGCCATAAATTTGAGCTCCCTATGTTCCCAACTTACAGATGAATGCTTGAGGTCCTAGGGTCTCAATAATATGGAGGATAAGTCCACTCGCTTATAATAAACTTTTATCTAGTCTATGTACACACAAGTCATGGCTTAGGACTACAAGACTAGCTAAATGAGCTTGTAAAGGAAATTTGTAAACCCTAAGGATGCCCAATCCAATCAAGAATTCCCCTCTGAACAACTTGGGACATCACGGAACCAAGAATTAGTCCTAATTTCCTCATTACCTCTAATGAAGGGGGTCGACTGTGTCCTACAACATGGTATTTAAATGTCCACCAATTTGACATGCTTGTGTCTTGCCGTTTTGAGACTAGAAACCACTTAATAGCATGACACTTATCATCCACATACTCAAGTGCACTACAACGTGATACTTGGGTGTTCAATTTGATCTTGCATGCCACCTTGTCCCCCTAGCCTCCCCCTAGCTACCATCACCAATGGAAAGAACATCAATATAGCCTTCCCTTGCGACAAGTGGAGGCAGCATCTGTGGGCATTGCTTCATTCTTTCAACTCTATTGGTATCATAGTCACCGAAAATTTGAATACGTAGGCCAAGTGAGCATGTTTTTAAACATGTACTACCTCTACAAAAGTCGAACTCCATTCCACCTTGCCACATTGGCTTGTGTATTTTCTACTTTTCTTTTTTTGGTTTGCATATCCCAACATAGTAAGTCAAGGTGCAATATGGATATTCTACTTCAATTTTGAGTTCAAACTTGACCTTAATCTTTCACGTGAGAGGATTACAAGCTATTGTTAACCAGAAACATTCAATTCGTGACAAACCTTTCCTTTACTTCCTATTACCAATCTTTGCATAGTTATTGAGAATTAAAAAGCCATCATGCAGTAAAATTATGCCTACCTTCAGGTTTGTTCATTGTTACCTTGGAGTCATGTCATTCAATATACTCAATATTTATTTTCCCACAAGCGTCATGAGTACAAAACTTTCAAACTTCAAACATCATGAGTACGAAGACATAAGGAAGACAAGGCCAGCGCCTAGATAACCAACCATACCCAAAGTCCTTCCTTGAAATACAAGCTGACCTCCAATACTGAAGTTCAAATTGACATGATAAGGCAGAGTGTTTTAATACCATTACTATGATGCAAACAAAGCATATGCCATTAGCTAACAAACATGGAACCACCATAGCAACACAATTCAGCATAAAATAGGCATAAGATTTCGAGGCTTTTTTCCATGGTTTTTCAATGTACAACAGTATTACTACATCAGAGCTGATATGAATTATTGCAGAGACAAGACGAGCTTCACTCTTTCAATTTTATTGGTACCATAGCCACCAAAAATTTGAATACGCAGGCCAAATGAGCATGTTTTTAAACGTGTACTGTCTCTACGAAAGCTGAATTCCCTTCCACCTTGCCACATTGGCTTATGTATTTTTCTCCTTTTCTTTTTTTGGTTTGCATATCGCAATATAGTAAGTCAGGGTGCAATATGGATATTCTGCTTCAATTTTGAATTCGAACTTGACCTTAATCTTTCACATGAGAGGATTACAAGCTATTGTTAACCAGGAACATTCAATTCGTAACAAACCTTTCCTTTACTTTCTATCACCAATCTTTGCATAGTTACTGAGAATTAAAAGGCCATCATGCAGTAAAATTATGCCTCCCTTCAGGTTTGTTCATTGTTACCTTGGAGTCGTGTCATTCAATATACTCACTATTTATTTTCCCACAAACTTCCTGATTACAAAACTTTCAAACTTCAAACATCATGAGTACGAAGACATAAGGAAGACAAGGCCAGCGCCTAGGTAGCCAACCATACCCAAAGTCCTTCCTTGAAATACAAGGTGACCTCCAATACTGAAGTTCAAATTGACATGATAAGGCAGAGTGTTTTAATACCATCACTATGATGCAAACAAAACATATGCCATCAGCTACAAACATGGAACCACCATAGCAACACAATTCAGCATAAAATAGGCATATGATTTGGAGGCTTTTTTCCATGGTTTTTCAATGTACAAGATAGTATTACTATATCAGAGCTGAAATGAATTATTGCAGAGATAAGACGAGCTACATTCAGCATAAAATAGGCATAACATTTGGAGGCTCTTTTCCATGCTTTTTCAATGTACAAGATAGTATTACCACATCAGAGCTGATATGAATTATTGCAGAGATTTGACGAGCTAAAATAACTATGAGACATCACCTTCGACTGCTCACATTCCAATACCAAAGAAAAACCTTTTCTAAGGCAACGGGCAGGCCCTTAAATCAAGGAGCAAGGATGCCATAATCGCAAACTTTACAAACGGTATGGAATAACTTACCTGCTGTCTTCCTGGTGTCAACCCTTGATGTCTGTAAAAGGCCCACCTTCATTAAAAGTTGATGCGTAAATACATTGTGAACCTGGATATAAATGAATATATTTATAAAATTGAATTCCTCCAAGGGGAAACAGGGAAACGTGAAGCTTAACGTGAACTACAAGGACCTTCCTAATAGGCACATAAACATGGGTATCTATAAAGTTAATGTCATGCATTAGGCACATGCCCATTACAACTGTCCCCTCATCTGCAATTGAAGTGATATAAATACAGGAGTAAAGGGATTCTAAAGGAATAGCAGGGATGAGAGTGGTAACGCAATGAAAGGGACATGTTTAGTGAGGACTTATACAAGAGATACAAGAGATACTGACATAGAGGCAGGATCAAAATGAGTGGAAGAACAGAACAAATGACCATAAAATGGGAGGTGAGTGTGAGAATGTGCAGGGGCAAAGCAAGACGGTTCTTTAGGGATTTCCAGTCTTTTATGGCTGGTCTTAAATGCCACTCACACTAACATTACTAGTTCACCCCCAAATTAATAGAGTCCCCTCTAAACACTCTTCCTTGAAAAAAATTCACTGGTCCTTAGAATTTGCATGGTATAGCTGCTTTGGCTTCAAATGGCAACATCATTTTAATTTGTGCATGTGCTTGCTGCTTCTCGTCATCAATCTGTGCTAGGGAGACCTTGGACGGGTTAGTTATTACCTCGATGTCAACAGCAATGTTACCTGAAACAGTTTCAGTTTCCAAAGCAGCAACACCTAATTAAAAATTAAGTGTAGATTCCAGATAATATACTATCTAGTTATACAATATTTTAGATCTAAAGAGTTTGTACCTATCAACATTCCTTATCTAAAAAATTATGAGCATAATTTATAAAACTTGATTATAGCCTTGGCCCCATGCTAGGTTTAGTCAGGCTGACCATATCTCGCCGCTCTTGTGAATCCAAGTGGTACCCGAGACCCATTTCAGCTGGTCTGAAAGGTGTTTCAATGAAAGCCCTGAAAATGTTTCGATTTCAGCAACTGAAATCTCTCGTTCAGACATCAGCTTTGAGTATGGGTGACCATTAAGCGGCCCTACCCTTAGCTTGCATTATCTGGTCTTTTGCAGTCACATAGACCCTTGGTCTTTGTAGACATTCCTTTCTTTCTTACTTGCTTTCAGGTCCTTAGCATTGACCTTGCCAGAAAAGAGACTTTGAAAGTTAGGACATGGCACTCAGTTTGCAGCTAATATACTTAGATGAATCCAGGAACATTCCCAAACTCGTCCTCTAAAAACACAACATAGTGCAGTTTCAATCTCATGATAGTCACTCACAAGGTTGAAAACCATAAACTCCATCATGCATAGCTACTATGACATCCTCACTGACGTCATCAGCGCCCAACGGTGGGTGTAGACCATAGTATAAAAATATGCTCTCACACATACAAATCCACATACCCACACATACTTGAGCATCCATTTATACAAAGTCTTCGTACTGAGTTTCTGTCGGCACTCCGGAGGTGAAGGGCAGACTCAGCCATGATGAAGGCTAGCACTAAAGGAGAAGGCTAATCAAAAGGTAGTCCAAAATCTCTTCATTCAAGCTACAACTGCTTGTGAAGTCTAAACATTTTCATTTTAGTCTCTCCCCAACGAGCATCTAAATCTAAATCTAAATCTAGCTGATAGGGCAACGGACCATTTAAGATAGAAAGAATTATCACAGTACCAGCAGGCCGCAACTTGGACGAAAACCTCACAAGGTGAAATTTGCATGTCCGCTAATACGGCAGAAGCATATACCTAGATGAATCCAGGAACATTCCCAAACTCATCCTCTAAAAACACAACATAGTGCAGTTTCAATCTCATGATAGTCACTCACAAGGTTGAAAACCATAAACTCCATCATGCATAGCAAGGGCTAGCTACTATGACATCCCCACTGACGTCATCAACGCCCAACAGTGGGTGTAGACCATAGTATAAAAATATGCTCTCACACATACAAATCCACACACCCACACATACTTGAGCATCCATCTATACAAAGTCTTCGTACTGAATTTCTGTCGGCACTCCGGAGGTGAAGGGCAGACTCAGCCATGATGAAGGCTAGCACTAAACGAGAAGGCTAATCAAAAGGTAGTCCAAAATCTCTTCATTCAAGCTACAACTGCTTGTGAAGTCTAAACATTTTCATTTTAGTCTCTCCCCAACGAGCATCTAAATCTAAATCTAGCTGATAGGGCAACGCACCATTTAAGTTTGCAGCTAATGATCATTGAGCTTGGACACGACTCAACAGCCCCAAGGATTGTGTAAGCAGGAGCACCTGCAAGGTTTATCTTTGTGATATAGGACACCGAGGCTTTCTATAGCTACTCTAACCAAAGTGACCCTAGATCTCCCAGCTCAAGGGGGAGCCTGGATAGGCTCTACGGTTAAGTGATGAGTCTAATATCGACACCATAATGCTGTGGTCTATTCTTACAGGTGGTTATCAATAGACCTTGAAGTATGCTATCAGAAGTCGTTCTGATGTGCAACTCAGTGTTGGATGAAAGCTTCTGCCAAATGAGCCTCGTGTGAAGATTTTGGCTTGCCAAAAAATTATCTCCCTTTCAAACAGAGTTCTTGGCAGAGGGATCCAATGTGGATCACAAAGCTTTGTTTTTGGGTTAGGTCAACCATAGTTACGTGAGAACTTGCTATTTTTGTAACATATAACGAACTTAGGACCACATGATGGACAAATATATGCTTAATATAAAGAAGCTGCTACAATAGCCTTGATATTTTTCTTGCATCAAATAAAATGGTCCTCCTTGTTGAATCTGTTGATTATCGTCGAGATCATATCATGTCCATGCTGATTCTGAGAAAACTCCATAACAAAGTCCATGGCTATACTTTCTCGCAGACCTTCTAGACATGGCAATGGCTGAAGTAAACCTTGGCTCTTCGCATGGCCATGTAGTGAAAAATTTGTGTACACCGCACTGCATCTGTTGCTAGTAATTTAAAAAAATTCAAGCTGAGTCCAAGATGACCTGCATATACTGAATTATGACTTTCTTCTATAACCTTCTACCATATACTTCTCGTTGATACAAATCCCATCTTGCATCCAGAAATACCAGTCTTTCATACAGAATTATTTATGCCCCTATAAACCTTTGTAAGACTAGAATATATCCAATCATACAAATTCAGGTTTTTGTTGTTCTGAATTTATGCCCATAACCATCGCTCAAATCTGCTCAAATCTTAGGAAAATCTTTGTGGAGCTCTTTCATAGCTTCCAATCCCATCTACATGTTATTCTTGGACCACGTATTGCTGCATGAAGTCATGTGAAACTGATGATCAGTATGAATAATGAATTCACCACCCAATGGTAATGCTTCAAGAACATGAGAGCATGAATGACTCCCAATGGGTCTTTGTCATAAACATCGTAATTCAATTCAGCCTCCTATTCTCATACACAATTGCCTGCCCTTCCTGCATTATGTTTCCACCTATGCATCTGCCACTGGCATCAGCCTTAACCATGAAAGGCTTTGAAAGGTCTGAAACAAGAGCTTGCTTCAACTTGTTGAAGACTGATTTTATTTTTCCTGTTCATATGAAGTCTACGCCTTTCTATATCAAATCATACCATGGTAAAGCTTTATGGGTAAAATAATGAATAATTCTGTGATAGTATGAACACATACCCAAGAAGGATCTCACCTCGTGCAGAGACTTAAGATCTGGCCATCAAGAGATTACCTTCAGTTTGTCTGAGTGCATTCTAACTACTCCCTTGGTAACAAAATGACTATGTAGTATTAATGTTTTTATGGCAAGGTGATGTGTCACGATCTGTGAGGTATTCCTTTCTCTATACCTTAGACTTATGGATGGTTTGATGAATGGACACTTGTGGAAGGGTATGCCCTTTCGATGGGACACTTCCTATGAGGCACAACCCTTCACAAGAGACACGTCCTATTGAAGAGACACTACCATTGTAATGTTCTCTCTCATCAAGGGTCACACCCTTCACAAAGGGTACACACACCACCTCCACTCACACAAAAGTAGGGCCAGCAGACATCCTAACAGGAGAAGCTTCAGATGACGGGCCAACTAACTATACTCCAATGCTGGTTTTTGATATGGACACAAGCCCAGACTTGAAGCAGATCATAAAGCTCTATCTTTACGTGCACAATCTTCACAGCCATCACATCCACACACTTGAAGATATGATCGCCACGCTTTTTTGGGAGCCATGGCATCCTTTTTGTCCCATCTCTCAAAGACTGCTTGACCGCCACTCCATCATGTAATTGGGACTCACTACCGCTTACCTCACCAAATCTTGATCCAAGGATGGATCAATTGTGTAGGAAGGAGGGCATGTTAACCGCCTGGGTTAACATTATCACATTTTATGCCTTCCCACAAATTCTTGTAAATATGTGCAATGCACTCATGAATTTTGTTAGAAAATGCCTTAGAACATAGTAGAATGGTAGGAAGAGGAGTGAGAACATAGGGTTAGCCCTCACTTTAAAAGGTGACTTGTATAAAAAGCCAAAAGTCAAACTTTGTTCTTCAGTTGTGTTACTTGCAAGTTTGAGGAATAGAGGCTCTCTCTTCTTTCAAGAGTGTTGTTTATGTTCTTCTTGCTCTTGCCTTTGTGAATACCTCTCATCCCCCTTCCACGATGAAAAGAAACGAAAGAAACAGAAGTACTCATACTGTGATACGCTCGGACATTTTGCAAAGGACTGTAGAAGAAGAAGGCAAATTAGAAGAAGAAGAAAGACTCCAATCAAGATTCAAAGCAGACAAAAGCACATGGTAAGGGGAGAGCTTCCTTGGAAACATCTCCATGTGTTACTGAGGTAGACCCCAAAGTAACAATAAGGATGTCTAACATTGAGCTGTGGTAAGAAGAAGAGTCAAAGGACTTTGTGAATGTGAAGAGGGAGGATTCTTTAGAGGGATCACTGGATTCAAGGTCAGACGAGAGCAGTAAGATTGAAGGGGGAATTACAAAGTTATACATGTGGCTAGGTGTGCCTCGAAGAGGTGCATGGTTTGCATTTAAAGCAAACAAACAAACAAGTGGACGATCTGGTATTTACATTCGTTGTATAGTCATTTTGAATTTTTATAGCCAGCTATGGGCAGGTTCGTCTTATGATTGGAGGCTTATGATTGGAGGGCGGAGACCCTAACAATAACCCAAGAGGGAAATGAAGTACAAATACCCATGGTTAAAGGCACAATCAAAAAAGAATGCAAACCCAAATGTTTGGAGGTAGAGGAAGACTATGCCTCCAACATCGATGAGAAGCTACTCATGATAAAGATTGTCCGATTGCAAGCGATAAATGCAGTACGAGTAGCGGCTGAAGGGGTGCCAAAAGATGAAGAGCCACAAATGGCTTTTCCGAAGGGCTTCACCAATGATGGACTACTACGTGAAGTCCAAGAACAACCAACAAGCCGAATCAGCCGCAATGGACAAATCACCGAAGGCCAGACGATTAAATGTGGGAACGAGCAAGGAACCGAAGGTGATCCTAATAAAGGAAGAACTTCCAAACAAATTCCTCACAACCATCGAACAGCTTTTGGCTAGATGTATGCCTCGTGATGGTTTGTCCTGCCCAGGCTGGCTCATTCGCAATCAAGAGGCGCAAGGTCTTCACGAACATTCTCTGCCTGAATTAGCAGATGGCACTCCCCTAGCACGACTTATGCTAACGCAATGGGTAAGCGTGACGAGCAGAAATCTGCAAGCTGGATGGTCTTCGAGCAATTTTCTATCCACATCAAGGGGGTTGGCATTGTAGAATCTGTTTGTTAGCATTGTAGAATCCGGCATTCGCCAGGCAACAAGAAAAGTAGGCCAGGCCCCTAGGGAAGTGCTGTGGCCAATTTTACTACCCAAAAATCTCTCCATGTGCAACTTAGGCGGAGCAAGGGAACTGGAAAAACAAAGGTGCCAGGGTGCTAATGTAAGAAAGGGAGGGAAGGGCAGATTAGAGAAAGGGGGTAGAATTAGTAGGAGGGAGAGAGAGAAAGAGGGAGAAGGTGAGGGAAGGGTAGAGGAAGGAGAAGAGAGAGAGGAAGAGAGAGACAGAGAGAGATTGAGAGATTTGGAGAGGAAGTAGGCAGCACGTAGGAAGAAGGAAGGGAAGGAGTGGATAGGATTAGATGTCACATCAAATGGTACCATACAAATCATTAGGGCTGACTTATATTGATACATCCAAACCTGCTTACTCCTAGCTTTTAATCAAATCACGGACACAAGCACACGAATTCACCTCCCAGCTGATCTCAGTGGTAGTAAGCTCTCTCTTAAAAAAATTCGTTACGTGAAAGCTTTTGCTTACCAAAATTCCACCAAGCTCCGAAATTCCCTAGATGGATCTAGTATGCCACATGTCTTCATTCTAGGGTCCCTTCTTAATGCATCATTTAGCCCTCTCTTGAGATATCATTAAAACCATTTGCCCCTTGGCACATTTCATGCATTTAGGTCCCTTAGCCTTAGATCCACCTAGTCTAGTGCCATGTCACCCTCACCAAGGACCTTGACCTTGATTCCTTTTTTATCATTTACATGAAGCCCAAACAAATATAATACAAACATTGATCCTTTAAAGGATGATAAAGTCTGGGAACACTCTCCGTAACTGGTATATGGATTCCCAGGTAGCTTCTGATAGAGGCAAACCATGCCATGCGACCAACACCGTGGGTATCTTCCGATTGCGTACTTGCATTGTTCCTCGGTCCAGGATTCCTGTTGGTTTGCATCTTGCATTATCCTCTATCTCCTAAAATAAAACAACACCCTCGATTAGCGAGTAGCCTGTATGCAAAAATTTCTTTAAACGAGAAACATGAAACACTGGGTGCACCTTACAACCCAGTGGCAATTCTAATTTATAGGCTACCTTGCCTATTCTTTTTAGAATTAACCATGGCCCACAATATCGAGGTGATAACTTAGCACACTCTCTTGTAGTCAAAGACTTAGAGTGCGAAGGAACTCTAAGAAAAACTTTTTCTCCTTTATTAAATTCTCTAGCAGATCGGTTTTCATCCGCATACGCCTTAGCTCTATCTATAGCTTGGCGGATGTTAGCTCTCGCAAGTACTAGCATCTCCCGCATCTGAACCACAATGTTCGCAGCACTAGGCACTTTCTGAGGTACTCCAACTGTAGTTGGATTCGCTGGTCTATAATCATAGTTTAGCTCAAACTGAACCCTGTAGAGGAATGTTTTCTATCATTGTAGGCAAATTCTAACAATGGCAACCACTTGTCCCATGTATGTTGCCTCAATGACACACATGCTCTAAGCATATCCTCTAAAATTTGGTTGATTCATTCCGTCTAACCATCCGCTTCTGGATGATCCCCACTACTCATTCCCAACTCAGTCCTTAGTGTCTCAAACACTACAGTCCAAAAATGACCGGTAAATTTCACATCCTTGTCTGACACTATGGATTTGGGTAATCCATGCAAACAAAATATATGTCTAATAAACAAATCCGCCACTTGCAAGGCACTAACAGACTCTCTAGTTGGAATGAAGTGAGCCATCTTGGTAAGACGATCAACCACCACAAGGATAGAATCATATCCACCTTGTGTCGTAGGCAGACCTACAAAAAGTCCATGAAAATGCTCTCCCACCTACCTAGTGGTATTTCCAAGGGCTGTAAATGTCCGGGTGGCTTCAACTGCTCTGCCTTACTTGACACGAAAAACAACGTGTCATGTATTCATGAATATGCTTTTTCATCTTTGGCCAAAAGAAATCTCGTCTCACGAGATCATATGTCTTCTCAACTCCTGGATGTCTTGCACATGGGCTATCATGGCATTGTTAAATGACTCTCTGCCTGAGATCATTCTAATTAGGTACTACTACCTTGCCATTTCTTTTCAGCATACCATCCCTTATGGCATATCTTACATAAGTTTGGCCTTTTCTGAATGCCACGTCATCCTTTTCCTCGGGTTTGAACACGTGAGCCTTAGGCCAAAGGCTTTGGACGAACTCATCCACCTTTTAAGTTTCTCTAATCTCGATCATTAAAGTACTCTCTTATGCCGTGAAACTCATATTATGCATAATGCGTGACAACGCATCGATAACTTTATTATCCTTCCCTCTTCGGTACCGAATCGTCAAGTTAAACTCCTGCATGAGTTTTGCCCATCTAGCTTGGCGGTCTCTCAGGTCAGGTTGTTTACAAAAATGTTTCAGAGTATCATGATCAACATCAACATAAAACTCTGACCCATACAAGTAATGTCTCCATGTTTTCAGAGCATGGACAACAGCATACAACTCTAATTCATGAGTTGGCCAATTTCGTTGAGAGGGAGAAAGCTTCTTGCTTTCAAAGGCTACTGGCCTTCGCTCTTGGAGGAGAACTGCTCCTACCGCAATGCCACTTGCATCGGTTTCAAGGAAAAATGGTTTCTAGGGATCAACTATTTTTAACACCGGTCCTGAGACCACAGCTTGTTTTATGGTGTTAAAACTTTCATGTTGATTCTATCCCCATATAAAAGGTACTTTATCTGAGGTCAGATCAGTCAATGGCGATACTATTTTGGAATATCCTTTGATATGCCTTCGATAAAATTGGACAAATCCTAAGAACGATCGCAAAGCTGTCAAACTCTGAGGGATTGGCCAAGTTAGTATCGCAGCCACTTTCTTTGGATCCATTTCTACCCCCTCAGGAGTAGTTATGAATCCTAAATATTCAAGTTTTACCATACACAGTGTAGTTTTGTTTTTACTTACATAAAGACTGGCTTCCTCAAAGTACTAAACACTCTTCTTAAGTGTTCGTAATGCTCAATAATACTTTTACTGAATACCAGAATATCGTCAATAAAATGTACTACAAACTTCCCGATATACGGACATAGTAAATCGTTCATAAGCATGACGAATGTAGCTGGAGCATTAGTAAGTCCAAAGGGCATTACCAAAAACTCATAATGTCCAAACCTACTTCTAAAAGCGGTTTAATGCACATCCTCAGCTCTAATACGGATCTGATGGTAGCCACATTTAAGATCTATCTTACAAAAAATTACGGCCCCATGTAACGCATCTAGCAAATCATCGATCCGAGCCATCGGATACCAGTGCTTGATAGTGATATTATTCAAAGCTCTATAATCTATACAGAGGCGAAAAGTATCATCTTTCTTCTTCTTTAATATGACTGGCGAAGCAATAGGTGAGAAACTTGGTTGAATCTATCCTAGCTTGAGGTATTCTTCCAGTTGTCTTCGTACCTCCGCCTCTTCGGTAAAACTCAACCTATAGGGAGGTCTATTTACAAGTTTTGCCCCCAAGATTAGTTCAATCTTATGCTGAACATTCCGCTCTGGAGGTAACCCATAAGGTAGCTCATCCCTAAAACAATCAGAGAACTCTTCTATTATTTGATCAGCCAACTTGGCCATCTCTCCATTTTGGGCAACAGCAGTACTAGCCGAATAATCATCAATCGGCTCTACCGATGCTGTACAAAGAAACAAAAACTCTTCTTGAGCTTTTCGAATTTCCATTACCGAAACCAACGGTCCTTGAGGTATATCTTTTTCACCTCGTAAGACATACAGCACATCATTCATCTTGAATTGATAAATGTGCTTTTTCCAATCTATGGCTGGATTCTTCCTAGAATGCCAAGCCTTATCCATGGCTATATCTGCATGAGCAAGCTTTGTCATTTCAAAATCAAGCTTCTCAGCATAGTCCTGAATTCGAAGCTCCAACTGGGTAACCCTTTGGTCCCATACTTCAGTTGAACTTCCATCTGCCATTCTGACTGTATATGCATAGTCAGATGGGCTAGTCATTAGTTTCAGCCTCTTTACAAGCTTGGACTTAATTAAATTGTGCGTTGATGCTGAGTCAAACAACACAATGCCCTTTCATCTCAATTAACTCTGTATCATTAAAGGCTGTATACCCCATTGCTACGGGCTTTGACAGGACATTATCAGGTGCACTAGTTACTAGCTTAGCAACAGACACACATAACAAAACAGGTACTGCTAGCTGAATCTGCATCTGTTCTGCTCTGGGACTTCCCTCCATTTCCACGTCGCATTCTGAGACCACCATCTCAGCCATCGGATGATCTTTGTTTCGTGGACAATCTTTCCATTGATGAGACTGAAGGCATCCAAAACACAAGCCTTCTCTCCTCGCTTTTTCCCTTTGCTCTGGGTTCAAAGAAGACTTCGACCAAGCCCGGGCTGCCATTGGTGTTACTTTTCTTTTCATTCCAATGGCGGTACTTAATTTAGGAGTCTCAACTGGTTTCGCCTGCTTGGCTTGACCACTAGGCTGTGAGACACTCCCTTTACTAATCCACTTCTTCTTAAACCCAGTTTTCTTGGAGTACCCATACTGAGTCCCAACCTGCACAAACCCACTTGGTCTGTTCCCTTTTGCATCCTCATAGTTCAAGGCTACAGCAATTGCTACATCTAACGTGTTCGCATACTTAGCCAGAACTTCCATCCTGATCCGATCATTCAATCCAAAGATAAAATCTTTTACCTGGATTGACTGAGGTAGAGGTTCATAAACTTTCATTACACTTTCTCTGAACTTATCAGTGTATTCTGCCATTGATAAATTTCTCTGACGAAGATTTCGATACTAATCCCAAGCTTGGGATGCTTCGTCACGAGGTAAGAAGTGTTTTCTAAATTCTTTTTTAAACCCCTCCCAAGTAGTGGATGCCACTCCATCTTTCTGCTGTTTATCCACCACCTATCCGCTGCCTCATTAAACATATGGGTGGCCTTGCGGATTTTCTTCATATCATTCCTAATTTCACAAATGGCGAAGGCCTCGTCCCATTTGTGTAAACAGGTTTCTATGATATCGAAACTACGGTCAGACATTTGACCAGAATACTTTTCTCGCCTATAATTGGCAATATTAGGCACCTTAGCCCTCCTAGGCTCGACCGTATGAACACTAGACTCCGGTTTCATTGGAGATTTACCTTTCTCTTCACAAGATGGTCTAGCAGACATACTATGCACCATTTTCCTGAGCTCAGATTGCTCTACATTTGCTTGTAACTGTTGCGCTAAAATCTGTTGCAAGGCATCCTCTAACATTGCAATTCTGCCAGATAGTGTATGACCTGCTGGGCACAACACCTGCGAGAAGCTTCTTCTTCAACTTCCATTGAGGTCGATGGGTGGTTTTTTTTTTTTTATAAATTAAAACACCGTTTGAAACTGTATTTGCAATTTGAAAGCCCAACTTCCAAATTTACAGCTGACCAGGCATATATCACACTTCAAGCAAAACCCACTTTTCCTAGGCTAGGGAAAACTCCTGCAATCTGAAATAACTCAAACACAGATGCAAATAAACGAGTACATATTCCAACGAACTTTAGAAGGCATAGAGAGCTCCCTGGTCATATTTCTGCTGCATGAGGAGATTAACTTGTTCCTGAAAACCACTCCATCATTCTCAGTGGGACTCCTTGAACAAATTCATGTATGTGATGTCAATTTGACTATTGCTGACCATATAGGCCTTCGTGAACACAGTCCTTTATCTTTTGATATGACTAAATATAACCAAGCTTCTTAATATTCAATCATAGCAAAATGCACGTATCTCTACAGACTAACACAACCATTTGTCCATCGCAACGCATGAACCTTGCAAAGCTATTGACCCATAGGTTACCTCGATTGAGTCACCAGACAGAATATGTGAACCGCTTACGGGCTCTCTCACCACCGCAAAAAGGCGGCAAAAATCGTCAACACACCACCACCACCAAACTCGCTTTCGGAATACTTTCGTGACCACACAGTAGCTCTCGTCATGCGCTGCCTCATCAACGCTTACCCAAGCTGACGAACTACCCGATGGCCTGAACTAAACGACGCAACCGTTCTCAGCTACACCATTTTCGTCTTCCACATGCAAGTGATACGATACCACAATATTACACGGCTAGTCCCTCCACGCGTTGTCACGGAATCCCGAAAGTAACCACCTGTTAACTAGTGTGTGCGTCAGTCTGTTTTTTCTCAGATTCCGAAAAGACAGGATTCCCCGCTCCTCTATTGGCTTCCTGGTGGAGTCACGTTAAGGCTTGACGAAAAATCAGATCAACAGTTTGACACATCGCCAATCGTTCCCTCACCATTCACAGATTGCCACGTTGATGAGTCCTCGATCCAACCCAATCACGAAATGCTCTAATACCAAATGATACATCCAAACCTACTTACTCCTAGCTTTTCATCAAATCACGGGCACAGGCACACGAATTCACCTCCCAGCCAATCTCAGTGGTAGTAAGCTCTCTCTTTAAAAAATTCGTTACGTGAAAGCTCTTGCTTACCAAAATTCCACCAAGCCCCAAAATTCCCTAGATGGATCTAGTATGCCACGTGTCTTCATTCTAGGGTCCCTCCTTAATGCATCATTTACCCCTCTCTTGGGATATCATTAAAACCATTTGCCCCTTGGCACATTTCATGCATTTAGGTCCCTTAGCCTTAGATCCACCTAGTCTAGTGCCATGTCACCCTCACCAAGGACCTTGACCTTGATTCCTTTTTTATCATTTACATGAAGCCCAAACAAATATAATACAAACATTGATCCTTTAAAGGAAAATGCCGACTGACCCTTCCGAGGTCATGTTACCTCGACTTGAGCGTAACATATATAGTCCCCCTTCTTTCTCCTATCTTACCACCAATTTCCCTTCTTTTTTCCCACCTCATTCCCTGCTATTTCCCACCTTCATTACAAAAACTACCAGGTACTTCCTCCTTTGTGCTGGCCACGTGGCAGGCCCATCCCTTTTTTTCTGTGTATGCTGCCCACATGGCAGCCAAGGTACTGCCCATGCACCACAAGGTTGAAAACCAATAAAACTCCATCCCACGTAGAAGGGACTCTCGATCCACTACACTGTGTGTGCACATTAGTATTATCATTCTCGAATTATCCTGAGAATTTCCAAGTAAATTTAGGTTTTCCATGTAGATATTGAGAAAATCTCTATTTTTGTGTATGAAGTGCCATTTCAGTTTTCCAAGTCTACACTAAGAAACCACAGATCTGAGACAAGATTAAGGGAATCAGAGTCCAAAACTTAAGTTGTCAAACAATGGTGTATCTCATTAAAAATCAAGATGTCATGTGAACACAACTCTTCCTGAGCTGGAAGTGAGAAGTACAAATGAGGGAAAACGAACAATTCATCCAACCAACCTGCATAGTGACTATAGGACCATTTACAAAAATAAATTCCAAGTTTTTGCCTCAATCTGCTTCCTTGACTGGCCTTGTATCTCTTTCCGTAGATTTAACAATGCAGAGCACCCTTCAAGAAAAATATTTGAATTATTACACCCGCTAAGCACTTGTGACTCCACACTACCTCTGCTGGTAGAAGACCTGACATATGCCAAGGCTAGCAGTAGAGAACTCTATGATTATCAAATTCTTTTATTTGCGCCAGCGAAACTCATGCGGAAAGCATGGCAAAGATTCTCTGCAAAACCGAAATTGGAAGCTGAAGGACAGAAAAAGTGCCCTCTTTAAAAAATTTGGAAGTCCTATAATCATAATGAAGCTATGATTCGGTATGGTCTTACCCTTGTGCTGGTATCCATGAGCATCATTTCCAGATTCCCAAAACTTTGCAGATTTATAAATATATTTAATTAGAAGCCCAAGACCTGCATTAACTGTTTGCAAAAATTTTAGTGCAGTACTCATGGATCAAGTTGTAGGCTAGCAACAGTCAAAATTTGTTGGTTCCTGATCACTCTAGTTCCCGGTACACCTACACTCCTAAAAAGTATCATCCCAAGGTCATATAAATTTTAATATTCCAAGGATGCCCCATATTTTTGCAATAGAACCTCCAGCAAAATTTGTATTGCAGGATATCTAAGACAACCAATATCAGGAGAACTCAGACACATCCTGCCGAGCAAAGAACCAAATACATTGACAGAACATTATTCAAAAAAAGTGATAGAAAAGAAAACTAAAGTAGATACTTCAAAGTTGTACATTAAGCAAGCCAAACACAGAAGAGACGTCTTTCATTTTCAAACGTTTAAACATAATCTCCAAACTAACTCTTTTGACAATCCTAACCACAAATCCCAACCCCTTCCGTTAAAGAAAGGCCGGAAAGATTGACCCACAATGAGCAATGCAAGCACCAGGGAATTGGTTCACCTTGTTATTGCAAAATCCCTGATACAAAAGAGAAAAGAGAAGCCCCCGAACAACGCATCAACGTTTTTACATGGGTTGTTCGTTGAAGACTTCTTAAATACAGGTATACCCAAAATAATTTACAAACCAGTCCCCCATTTTACATTGATTCAGCATGCACAAGATCATGTGATGCAATTAAAAATTACGTCGAAAAGCCAGCTAAGACTGAAGCTTACAGTCTCGTAGCTTTGGCCAATGTTTGGTAGCAATATGCTTTCTCAAGTCATTGGAGCGATAATTCACACATAACTTCACGTTAGGTACTCCCCTTGACTTCTTAGGGCAGTACTCCATCGTTTCAATTTGGAATAACAACAGAGGCCACACAATCTACCCTTGTCTTATTTTCTTTTAGTCTTTAAGGGGCACCAATTTGGCGTACCAAGGCATCATAGGACATGTTGTCCCCATCCATGCGAGTTGATTGAAGGCCTTTTGAGAACTAAGGTATAAAGTACATTGGATTTGGGATCTTGAAAGTGCGCTCTCCAATTGCATAACCATGCAGATCACTCCATTGATCTCCCATGTTGCCCCAAATCCTGTATCCCTGCTCCTGAAGCTCAAGCCTTTTAGCAGACTTGTAAACCTTGGCCGGTAGGGTTCTGTCAGTCTCCTGCCTGCAAGGGACAAACCTAAGGATAAGTTTTACTCCAATGCTTTGCTTATCACATAGGAACACATAAATCAGGGAGGTCAGATATACCTTAGGATCAAACCCGTCCAACCTGAGTAACCAGAATGAAGCAGGTTTTCCTCCGTAACATTCCGACGCTTCTCATTCCGGCCCGTAAGGAAAAAAACGCTCCATCCAGCATCCAGGAGTTGGTTATATAAAGATAACGTAGAATCAAGCGCTGGGGCTACAGCTAACGTCTCCCACTCAATCCAAGTCGTCCTGTTGAACGGAATGGCTCTGCGGCACAGAAGAAACCTTCTATAAGAATTTAATTGTTTCTTTGATTCCTATAATGCGTGCAACTTTAGCGGGGAGAAACTGAAAATTTTCCCAAAATGTTAACTCGCGTAGTTTGCCACATGAGCCAATGCAATATCGTCAATTCTATGTTAGCGGGGAGAAACTGAAAAATTACCCTAAGTGATTCCTATACTGCGTGCTACGTTAGCGGGGAGAAACTGAAAATTTACCCAAAGTGATTTCTCGCGTAGTACGCCACATGAGTCAAGGCAGTATCGTCAATATCGAAAACCCAGGCGTCTTTTCCATCGCCGTTGAGCAGCACGCTCTTTGCATACGTCTTCGCCTCCTGGGCTAAAACGTCAGTATCCGATTTGTACTGCCCTCCGAGCATGTAACTGCTCACATAATCTTCGCAACCAGAAGGAACCACTATCCAGTTAATAATGT
The DNA here is from genome assembly GCF_047967505.1 of Dipteris shenzhenensis. Classification (NCBI taxonomy): domain Eukaryota; kingdom Viridiplantae; phylum Streptophyta; class Polypodiopsida; order Gleicheniales; family Dipteridaceae; genus Dipteris; species Dipteris shenzhenensis. Next base: position 12,886,361 of record NC_141624.1, read on the forward strand.
TGCCTATCTCCGCATTGAGTCTCCAGCTCTCGCATGCAGTGTTAGCTGATGAGATGCTTTGAGTAGAGATGTCGAAAAAGTCGCACGAAATCTTGGTGAGACTGGAGAGAGCGAATAGGAATAAAACTATGGCCCTCATTTCTTCCGTGAGCACTGAGCAACCACGGTAAAAGGATTCCCACTGCTGCTGTAGGCATACAATTAAAAGCAACAAGTCAGACCGTTCTTCTAGGATAAGTCAGTATTGACGCGAGACAAATATCACGAAAAAGGCAAGGCATTTTGTCGAAACGTAGTCGATCGAGTTCTTGCATGCAAAACAATCTTCAAACCATACAGAGTGAAAGGAGGGAGACAGACAGACAGACAGAGAGAGGGGGGGGATCAGGACTGCCCATGCAGAAAGGCAAGCTGAAGGACGCGACTGCACAACAATTCTAACGTGATTTAAGACAGAGAAGAAGAGCTAACCCGGAGCCTGAAACGGGATTGTTCGGAATTCCGAGCAATGATCGCAGGTAGAGAGCGTATGGAGAACAGACAAACAGTCGGCCTGCTAAGGTCTGAGGTACGCGCCGGAATTCCGAGCAAAGGTCGCAGGCAGAGAGCGAGGGTGGTGAGGGGAAAGGAAGGGAAAAGGCAGGCGAGCGAGAAAAGGAAAGGAGAGGAAAGGGAGAGAGGAAAAGGGAAGCTTGAAGGAGAAGCTATGGAGATGAATCAGAGAGAGAGAGAGGCAAATGGCGTTTTTAACCTAAAAACAGAGAGGGGGGGCTTTATGAAAAGGAAAGAAGAAGAAGAGCAACAGAAAATACTAGGAACATTCCTATCATCCCTTCCACGTGTCCCCCCCTCCCAACCGCCGCCCCCCTTCGTCCCGGCCCCCCCCTTACTTCTCCTCCTCTCCTTCGCTTCCGCGTGGCGCCTCCCCATTCGCTCCCACCTTCCCCTCCCCTTGCCTCGCTGTCCCTCTCCCATTCGACCGCCCCCCCCCCTTGTCACACCATTTTATTATTCCCTGCCTCGTTGGCTTTGCCTTATCGCCTCCACAACATCTTCAATTTGGGCCTCTTGCTTTGCGCCTTCTAAGAGGACGTTCCCCCGAAATGCTATCCTGGCATATTTGCCGACGGTTCTGGTGGTGAGTGGCAAGCATGGCGACTATTCCCACTCTTGATGCTTCCTGCTCTCTGCAAGTATTGGGTCCCTTACCAGCGAGATCCAAGGAACTCTGAATCGGCTGCAGCCATCAAAGTAAGTGACAGCTCCCTCTCATTGGCTATGAACGATACAACCCCGAAATGCCAAGGTAGAGAGACCATATTTCCGTCTCCAACGAGCAACGATTTTTGTAGGGCAGAGCATGGCAAAATGTCAAGCGCAAGCGTAGAGTGGAATATTTGCCAATGTAGCAGGACGCGGGGACATGCTCTAAGAGGGTATTCCTACAATGCGATCTAACTGAGAAAATGCCTGAAAGTGAGGAAGGAGCTCATGGGAACATGTTTTGCAAGGATGGCGAGGAAGCTCCATTCATTTAACGAGTAACTGAACATACAAAATCTATAATAGACACACAAACATCCCTAAGGGAAAGTCTGCAGCCATGTACTGCAAGGAAAAGCCTTCGACCATGTATTCCGCGTCCGTGTCAGCTACAAACATACAGCGGAGTACCGACAATCGTATCTGGACCAACATCACACAAAGAGATAATTTAGGGACTATAATTATTGAACCATAAAACTTCTATACCTGTATGTTGGTAAAACCCAACTCATACATTAGAGTACTTACTTAGATGCAAAGGGCTGTCAACAGTGCGGACAAAGGTGTACATATAGTCCCCATTTTGCCCTTGATAGAAAATCCGTGTTCGCACACGTTCATAGTATCCCAACAAGCACAACAAACAGTGATGATTATCTCTATGAAGCCGACGAGCCAAGACAGTGTAATATCCCCAGTGGACGCATCCCTCCAAAGCATTGTAGACGTGGAGATTCATTACAAACCTTGAATCACGAACATTCCTAAAAGACAAACAATAGCATGTTTCCCCACTCATATACAATCCAAAGAACCTTTTGTTTTAACAAAAATAAAGCATTAAACAATGTACCCGCTTCCTACCCAAGGTAGCTCTCCAGCTCAAGCAAATCCAACAACAGCTGCACGCTCTCCAGAGATCTCCAACCCGCAGGATCTGCAATTTTCCAAAAGTCAATAACTCTACTATTAAACAAGTCGACATAAAACATGGTTGTCAAGCAATTATGTACCTTGCACCTGCGCTCCTGTTTCAGTGACAAACATGAACTTCCTAGACATCCTATCGCATTGCAAAAAGAAACGCATGTGTCAATCTACATATACAAGAGAAAACAATAGAGTTTTAAGAGAAAATAGTCTGGAATATATTGCAAACCCACAACTCAAATGGAAAATGAAATTTCACAGAGTACACACAAAACATATGAAATCCAAACATTGTCAATGACAAAATCATGAAATATTATGTCTCACTTAATATTTGTATAAATAGCCGACATTCCCCAAGACATATGACCAGTTCTTGGATGGAATATTGAATGAACTTAAAAAAATCTATACAAAAATTACCCAAATGAAGATTTGCCACCCAAGAAAGTCTTAGGAGGGCTTGAAAGAGCAATGGCATACTCCTAGGCTTTTACTGTTGCCACACAACATTTGTGGTAGAAGTATTATCTACCTCCTCGCCATTGGCATCAGACACACTCTCCATAATGAAAACCTTAACAGCGTTTGATGCTCGAATACATGAAAACGCCACGTATAGTTCGTCATGACTGAACACCAATGTCGCTAAGTACAATCCCAAAACAAACATTGTTTGGCCCTATGACTTGTTGATTGTCATGCTGAATGCCAAAGTTGCCGTCTCCTCATGTCGAATGGATGTTTAAGGTTGGTCAGAATGAACATTATCCTTGGAATGAGTGTTCTATCACCAGCATTGGTACTGGTGATGATTTCAGCTTCTAATACTTTCATGTGAAACTCTTTGCATATCAACTGTGTATTGCATAGACCCTTGCGAGGATTCAGATTACACAACAAAATTATAGGAGCATTCCTTTTCAAAACCAATCGATGTGGGGGGTATCAACCACCAAGATCCAGACTGTTCAGATACTCGACTACAAACAAAAAAGAATCTCCCCCTGAGTTGTCCAACTAAGTATGTGCTTAGGTACTCCCTTTCCTCACCGGGCATTGCCTTCAACACTGTAGCATTAATTGCATCCACCGTTTCGAGGTGCAAGAATAGCATGCTCTCGAAAGTTTGGTGCACATTCCCAAACAGTTGCAAGCCCTTTATACACCCATCCAATGAGGCCTTCCATGGACTTTGTCTCTAAAAGCATCTGCAATGGAATCACAACAGTATCTTCTTTTGTACATCTGTTTATCCCATTGCTAATGTCCAAAACCCATTGCATGAACTCTTGATCGGCAGATTTATCACCATTCCTAAGGACCCCATATCCTTTAGTGGCATAAGGTAGCATTGACAATGTCCTCTCGTCCTGCCTTTGGAAGCATTGGCAAGACTTGTCTAAAATCCCCCCCAACAACACCACCTTCCCACCAAAAGTTGCTCATTCGACATGATATCTCGCAATGTTCTGTCTAGTGCCTCGAAAGCAAACCGATGAGTCATGGGTGCCTCATCCCATATTTTCAGCCTAGCCATCTTCAAAACATCTGCGACGTGACTACTAACCTTAATATTGCAGCAACTGCTGGTACCATCCAGCTCCAATGGTATCTTGAAGCATGAGTGTGCAATGTGTCCATTGGCTAGTAGCAACATTGCAATCCTAGAAGATGCACATGCCAAAGCGATGTGCCCCTCCCCGCACAACCAAGAGAGCAAGCAATTGTAGAGAAAGGTCGTAATTGTAGAGAAAGGTCTTTCCAGACCCCCTTGGACCATCGAGAAAGAATAGCTCACCCCGCCATCTCCATAGACCCTTGCCAAAATCTGATTGAATGCAGCACATTGGCAATGATTCAAAGACATTTATCCACTAGGCAATGCGTGCTTCTTTCATACAGCCAAACGTTCTTTCTTCTTGTAATAAGCCATTTGCAGCTTCTGACAAAGATGTTCTGTCAACAACAGGCATTTCATCAAACTCAACCAACCTTCGCCCATGTTGTTGAAGAATGTGCTCCAAGTGCAATACAACCTTCTTTATTTACAAGGCATGACGACCAATTAAATTTCCCATACTTGATTCCAATACATGAAAAAAATCATCTGAAAGCTCGAGGGAAAATTTTTCCCACAAAAGTCTAGGAGACATTGGCTCACAAAAAACTAGAATTGTGACAAACAAGTGTCTCCGCTATGCACTATTTTGGTAAAACACAGCCTCTTGCATACACACAGACCATTCATCATCACACTCCAACAATCCCCATGCTATGCATGCTGCCTTGAAAGTAGGGTAGACTTGCCTATCAAAAGTACGTAGGGCATCAAAGGACTTACATCCCACGCACTCATTAAGAAGCATACACATGAAGTAGAGCTCACGAGCTAAGGGGGAAATATTGTACATTTGGCCGATGGTATTCCCCTTCTGTCTTCTAGTCTATCACTTGTTTGGCAAGTCACCATATAGCAAGTTGCTTGCGTCATGTTGCAATTGATTGTAAGTGAACCATTCTGTGAGGGTGGTCTCCTGATTTTTTTCCTGCCCACAAATTCTGCAAATCATCATCATCTCGAAATATGATGTTATTGGATGCAAAGTCATTATTATTACAATCTGTTCTGGCTCAATGCTAATCTAAGCCTATGAATTAGATCGTCCCTCATGCACACTCATTGTTTATTAAGTCTGATTCCGACTGAATGCTAATCTGAACCTATGAATTAGATGGTCCCTCATGCACAGTCATTGTCACTAAAACAAGCTCAGTGGTTGTTTGGGATTCGTATACTATTTGGGATTTACTGAAACAAGCGCGGTGGTTGTTTGGGATTGACTAAAGGTTATATTTTGTGGGGGTTGCAGGTAATCCTAAACCGACACAAATGCATTTTGTTGCCAGTGCCTACACACGGGCTATCAAATTAGGCCGGTCTTGTGCAGTTTGTCCCGACAACAATGCTATAGATATCTTAGGCCATTTTGGATTATAGGTGAACATGATGAGTAAATCTAGTTTGCCTCTTTTTCTTACAATTTCCATCGCATCTTGGTATAGCTGGCACATATATTGAGGCCCTCCTGTAAAAGAAGAAGGCAACACAATCCTGTGCCATGCAGCATTGCCCAACATAGTACGTGTCCCATCGGCTGTATTTACCATGTCCATCAACCCTTGATAGACTTCAGCACGTAGGGAAGCTTGGTTGTTTCGTATCCACACCAACATGGACTCTTCCATGCTGTTGTAGGCATCAGCGATGTATTGTTGTAGCAATCTACCCCCATGCAAAATACATGCATTTGTATCATATCTCACTTGCAAACGGTGTCCCCGTATCTCATGCAATGGTGTGTGATTAGGAACATCACAATATGGGATATATAGATGCCAACAATATTCCCCACGAGGGAACAAAAGAACATACATGAGAGGCATGTATGATCGGTGCAAATTAGATATTCTACACACAACCCCTTTACAGCTAAAATATGACTGTCCCAATTTTCGCTATTGAAGTCATCCCCCTGTTACAATCTTTGGGGCAAATCGTCGTTACATAAAAAGGATTACAAATACTGTTTTGCAAATTAACGCTTTACAAAAAGTTGAAGTCCCACCTCATGGCTTAGATATTTTATTGATATTTTTCAATATTTTGAAGTATTGAAGCATTAACAAACATAGCTTTAGAATCTACTATTCCTACCTTGCAAGAAGACTTGGAGACCTCTCACAAGAGTCTCGCAAGTGAAGCCCACAGATATAACTTCACATCGTCCCAAGATAAATACAATCCTATAATATTTACATAGATGACCAATTCACCACAGGGAACCCAACTCTTGATAATGTTTGTGAATTTATCAATAATTCATAACACGTCTAAATAAATGACCATCAATTGAAACACAAATAGCATACAAAAACCAAAGCTGATCTAACCTAAAACCTCAAAGTTAACCATCTCAAGAAACAATATGTATATATGAATATATTCAAATGAAAATGTATAAGCATTTATACGAATACACGATGCAAAAAATTACAAATATTTGTGTATATCTCAAACAAAACTAAAATAGCCAGGAACAATCCGCAATTCAAATATTAAATTAAACTAGCTTCCATTGCCATAAATATATGTCAAATGAAGGTAAGAAGCTAAAATATATTGTTTCCATAAATAAAACTAAATAAAATCCTTTGCAAAATAGGCGCAAAAAACTTGTCCTACTAAATAACTTAAGGGCGACCCAAGTACAGGAATCCCACAGAAGGATTTGGGTTCCTATACAAAAAGTGACGCAGAAGTCTCAAGAGTATCTTAATTGTCAGGGGTTACAACTAGCTCTTTTGGGTGACAGGCTCTAAAGGATACAAGTTTCCATCCACTCAAAGGTCATGAAAAGGAGGACTCTTTTGGGTGGCAGGGTCTAAAGGATACAAGTTTCCATCCACCCAAACGTCAAGATGATTCTTCCCTTGCAATCGAAGACTGTGGAGCACACTTTGAGGAGTTCCACTATATCCCAAAGAGCGTGTGCTTGCATATTCTACCTCCAGTTGTAGGTTCACATGGTACTTGTTGGATATGTCCTCAAATGGTGCCATAAGTACTCAAAGACAGGTATCAGTGATGCAGGCTAAAATGTAGGGGAGAGCTGGCAAAGATGGAGCAGTGAGAGGAAGAGAGTAGCAAGGAAGAGGGAGGAGGAGAAGAAAATGAGGGAAAGAGGAAGAGGAGGAGGAGAGTAGAGCGATAGGTGTAGAAGGGAGGGAAGGAGCTGCTGCAGAAGGGAGTAGGAGGGGAGAGATGCTATAGGAGGGAGGAGGAGGGGAGAGATTCTCTAGGAGGGAGGAGCAAAGGAGAGGGAGCCTGGGCGGCTGAGAAGGAGGGAAGAGGAAGGAGGGAGGAGGAGCCAGAAGGAGGAGGAGGGGAGAGGGAGGAGGGAGGAGGAGGAGCAAGATGGAGGAGAGGAGAGATGCTACAGGAGGGAGGAGGAGGGGAGAGATTCTATAGGAGGGAGGAGCAGAGGAGAGGGAGCCTGGGCGGCTGGAGAAGGAGGGGAGAGGAAGCAGGGAAGAGGAGCCAGAAGGAGGAGGAGGAGGGGAGAGGGAGGAGGGAGGAGGAGGAGCAAGACAGAGGAGGGAAGAGGAGGAGGGAGGGGGAGGGAAGGAGAGGGAGAGGGAGGAGGAGGGAGGGAGGGAGGGAGAGAGAGAGAGGGAGGGAGGGAGATTCAAAATTTGAAATTCAAATTTCAAAAAGTGGCCCCCTCCCCTCATTGATGGGGGAAGAGGTGGGCTCAAATATTAACCCACATAGGTTGGGCTGGTTAGGCCTCTTTGGGACCCTCTAAGCCCCTTGCATTAGCCCACTAAGAATTCCCTAATCCAATCCTTATGAGGCCCTTTTGAGACCCCAATTCTCCCCTAATGAATAACTTCACTTTGGAGCATCTCAAATGAAAATTCCATGGATTGAATTGCCCTCCTGCATCATCCATTCTATGGAACACTTGATCCATCCTCCATGCATGCTCTCTCTTGGAACTGTACACACATATATCATCCAAAAATGCTCTTACAAATTTATCAATTAAAGGGGCTAACACTTCCTCAGTATTCTCCGGATACCATGCCGATGCATTCTTCAATCCAAATGTACTACTCAGTAACAAAAGCAACCCCAAGGTGTGATAAATGTAGTTTTGATTTGATCTTACTATATCAGCCATCAAAATGCAAGATAGATGCTCCTAGAATGATAACATGCTCCTCTTTATCTAATCTCTTCTCCACTTCTTTCACCAAAATTGGACCTTCTTTGTATGTTAATAGATCTGCCAGTGGTCTCCACCAAAAATGAGAAAGTATACTCTTGTAGCTCAACCAACCACTTCATTATACTCTGAGAAAGTGTTGAATCATTAACTGGCTAAGGCAATAAAGTGTAGCAAGTCAAAACAACAAATGGCTTCGAGATAAGATATGCCCTGAACTTCCTACAAGCATACACCGAACTTGACAGAATCAACTCTGCCTCATCAACTCTGCCTCAATATATCTTGTCTCTACTTCGATCTAAAATCTACTAGCATAATACACATGCCTCATATAACGGGACTCCTCCCCTTTCTACAATAAGATGGATCCCACAACATCTGGTCCAAATGAAGAGTTTACTTAAAAGGCCTGAGAGAAATATGAAGCTTTCACACATGCAATCTTTGCCAACACTTCCTTCACTCTATTGAACATTGCTTCACAATCCTCACTCCATTGCAGGAGCTCTTCTTTCATAGCCTGTTGCAAAGGGTACAAAAACTGAGAGACCAAATGTATGAACCTTGTCATATACTTCACTTTCTGCATAAAAGTCTGCAACAATTTAGATATACAGGGAGCTTGTAGTAAGATAAGTGCTTTCACCTTCTCTGGATCATTTCAATGCCATTTTGAGACACTATATGTCCCAATAACTTCACTTTGGAGCATCCCAAATGTTAATTCCATGAATTGGATTGTCCTCTTGCATCATCCATTTCGTGGAACACTTGATCCCAGCCTCCATGCATGCTCTCTCTTGGAACTGGACACACACATATCATCCAAAAATGCTATCACAAATTTATCAACAATGAAAGGGGCTAACACTTCATCAGTATTCTTCTGATACCATACTAGTGCATTCTTCCATCCATATGGTACTACTCAGTAACAAAAGCAACCCCAAGGTGTGATAAATGTAGTTTTGATTTGATCTTCCTCTATAATGGAGATCTAGAAGTACCCACAATATCCATCACACACACTATACTTTCCCTGCCAGTCTATCCAATATATCATCAATAAAAGCAAGAGGATAATGATTGCTTTTTGTTAACGCATTATGAGGTTTGTAATCAATGCATATTCTCCATCGTCCTGTGTGCTTAGGAATGATTACCACTAGACTTCTCCAATCTGAATTCTGAATCGAATAAATCAGCCTAGCTTTGAGCAACTTATTTAACTCTTCCTTCAACACAGGCAAGAGCTCTTTGTGTATGCTTCTGAACTTCTGGAAAACAGGCCTGCTGCCTTCTTTTAGCTCAATATGCATCGGCTCACATATGAAACCCTTGATCTCTTCATGTGAGGTAATAAATAGCTTTGGATACTAATGTATGACCTTCATAAACTCCTCCTCCACTCCCTCCAGACTAGAATTCAACATCCATAGCAATATCTCTTCTCTTTCTCTCTTAGAAGATGGGGGTTGCATCAAATTATCCATGTCTTCAAGCTTACTCTCCTCCTTAGCTTCTTGTATCCTCTGCTTCCTGCAATCATATGCAGCAAGCTCTTTCAACAGAAATGATACTTGCCCTTACTGCTCATATGTAGTACTCTCTTCTTCTGTCTCACTATTTGACTCTTTCATGCTTGTTTCTTCTGGTTCTTCCTCTATTTCCCGTCTTCTGCTCATATCAAATTTCTTGGCCTTTCCCTTCTTATTATTCCCTGTAATTGTACCCATCTTCAAGTTTTGTATTGCTCCCACATGTCTAAGCCAAGGTCTGCCCAAAATCAGCAAGTATGCTCTCAAACCAGCAGGCATAATGTGGCAATTAATGGAGCATGATACTCCAAAAGCATCCATTGCTACTCCCGTGCATATACCTAGACACTTCACCTTCGCATGGTTTGCCAATCGGAGCCTAAAATCTGAATCTGTATTCAATTTTAGTCCCAACCTCTCCATACATGCCTGAGTCATAACACTTATCTTTGCACCACAATCAACATATGCCTCTCCAACACTTCATACGTCCACACCATGCATCTACTGATGTGCATATATTTGGAGGGCTGAGATAAAACTCCACATGCTGCTCTTGTTTTGCACACGGTCCATTTTCTCCTGTTGCACTCCTTGTTCTCTTTGCCACCGGTATGATCTTTAGAATAGTCTCCACACTAATCAGGCTTATTGCCTTCGCTTTTCCCTTATCTTCCCATTTGACTCCACTAGTAGAGGGTTGATGCAGATCTTTCAATTCCACATTGAAGTATCCTGACCTATCATTTGTCTTGTGCATTACAGAATAAACTTCTCCACCTATTGTGGCTGGTTTATCACAGTGAGGCTTGATATGTCCCCACTCTCCACAGTTTCAGCACTTCACATTGCTCATGTATCTTCATCCTCTACCTATTCTAGCTGAATTTCCTTCACTCCTAGCCAGTGCATCTCTCTCGTTATTTTGCACAGCTCGGCCTCTTCCTCTTCTTGCAGTCTCTATATCTAGTTCAGGTTGAGTGACTTCGTAAGCTCTATAGCATCATGCAAGTCCTTTTTGAGGGAATCCTCCTACACATGAATAGACACCGGCTTTCTCTCTGCATAAGCCTCTATTACTTCTGGACCTCCAATCAGATTCTTAGGCTCCTCTTGCATGTCAAGCTGCCTCAATCTCTTGATCTTCCATTCCTTCTCCCTAGCCACTCTTACAACATTCTCAAAACTATCCAGATTCTTCAGCTCCGCTTTCAATCTGAGTGTAGGCTTCAGGCTAGCTATTAAACAATCATGCTTGATCATCTGAGGTGGTACCTCTGGAACAAGAGCTTGACACCATAAACTCCATAATCTCCCAAACTGAATTAGATATTCACATCTTGCTCTTCCTCCTGCCTTATTTTATATAGATCCTTCCATACCTCATTCGGGCTCATTGCTTAAGCCAACCTTGCCAAGGATGCAGCTCTTACCAGTCCATATTCAAGATTCACATTCTTTTACTATCGATGAACAGTCTCGAAGGTAGCCATTTGAGTTTGTAGCCATGCTTTAGCATCTCCCTATAGGCAATAACTCATGATCTAAAACAAAATCTCAGGGGTTGCCCTATCTTTCATGAGTGCTATAAATTCCATCTTTTTTCCAAGAACCTCATTGCATTCTCCTATGGCATCCCCCAGAACTCTGGAAAGTCCTGCGCCATCCTCACAATCCTCTCCTCACAAGCAAGCTTCTTCTAACCACAGTCTTTTCCTCTTCACAACTACTTGTAAACTGAAGTGATACTTCCTCCGTGGAGGCACAAAAACGTGGATCAACACAAAGATAGAGGCTACCTCGCCTTTGCAGCTACCCTCATCCACAATAAAAGCAACTGGACAACACAATTACAAAGTAAAAAGATGTTCATTCAAAATCCTCATCCCTACACACAATCTACACTCAAAACATTCTCTGGCCACATATCCTCCGGACACCAAATATCCTCTGCCCACTCACATATATCACTAAAGTCCAATAATTACCACAGACCACTGACAACAAAATTTCAACATTGAATCCCTCAAATGACAACCACCAATCCCCAACCCAAGCTCCAATGATATAATCATTTCCTTCTTTAACTGTAACAATAAAATGCATTTAAGGCCAGGACCCAATGGGATTAGAATAGTGTGGGTAGCTTATAGATGGAGCTATATCCCAGTAACTAGAGCATGTATCACAACTCCAGGACTCTAAATAGACTCGTGCAATCAAACTGAGACAAGACTGTGACAAACATAATATCACATCTCAAATATGCAACACATGAAGACTTTTATGTATCCCATACAAGTTCACTTTTGAACAATCCCGCTTCGATCCCCAACTTGCCAATTGCTTATGTATCCAAAAGTATCACCCTACAAGTGAGCCCACTTCAATAGCTTTATAGGCTTAATGGATTTTCTTTCTTTGGACTGCATCTCTTGCCTATATTGAAAATCCGCCATCCAGCCAAGTCTTTGAGGCAAGCACTTGACACCCTTAGCCATGGCATCTCTCCGCGCATACCATGCAATTGATGACCAGCTAGCTTATGGACACACTGCAGCTCCTCTGAACGAAAGCTCATGATCAATGCATCCACTAACTACTTAGTCGCCTCCCACATTCGACCGTTGCTACAGCAACCCAGAACTCAAACGGAACTCACGACCTCTATTCTTTGAGAGGCACCCATCTGCACAATAGCCCCCTCACCCAAGTAGCTCCCTCCACAAGCATTCAGCCGCCGCGCGTCAAAGAAGAGTTACACCTCTGTCCATATAGTGTCCAGCACTTTATTCAATCTCTTGTGCTCACACAGCTCCAAAACCAACCAGCAAATTGTATATTCATGCTCAAGGCCCATTTTCTGCCTTCGCACTTAATTTCCAGCACTACGTCTATCTTCTACATCACGGAGCTCATGGAGCTCATGGATTTCTGTTGCCCGCAGTTCTTTAGACCGCAGACTCATCTCCTCACTTGCGACACCCCCATTTTTCCTCACCTTCCTTGACGTGATGATCACTACCTTGCAGTTTTCCTGCTGCTCATGCAGCACTTGTCTTCAATCGCCTCAGGTCCTCCTAGCCTACATAGTATAGATGCCTTCCCCATGAAACCGAGAAGTGCATGGTGCATGCTCCCTGTCGTTCACAAGCCTATGCATCTCTCTGAACCACCAACTTCCTAGAGTATCCTAAACCTCACGGAGCTCACGTAACGCGTTCCAAACCCCATCTAGCCTGCAAAATGGCGACGCCTCTCTTTCATGTGATCATAGAAGCCTCCTGACTTCTCCTGTGCACATGGAACACATGCTTTCAACGTCTTAGGAGCTCCCAGCCAAGAAAAGTAGAGACCCGGGCTCTTGCAAGGCTCTCCCACTACACAAAAGCCACGCCAAAGCCCAAAACATGAAACTCTCCATCTCCATGGAACAGATGACCTCTCCCAGCCAAGCTCCTTCAGCCTGTTGCTTACAAGCTCACCTTCTTTGTCGCTCAGAATCCTCCAGACCCTATATTAGCAATGGCCCTCTCCAGAAGCTCACTCCCCCCGTGAAAAGTACTCCCTGTTCGTAGCTGAGACGCCATCCCTCTTCTAGCAAAATCGGATGTCGCCACTATTGCCTCCTGCCACCTCGTCATCCAGAAACTAGCCACATTTACATGCATGCCTTTTTTACAAGAGCCACGTCATCTTGATTAGCCATCTCATTCTTGCCACAAAACTTAGACCAAGGATTAATGCACCACACTTAGACTTTGTGCACACTAGTGCATGCCACAAGCACTTAGCATCTAATTGCCCACCGACGAACCACATATAATAAAACTGTCCCGACACGCTAAATACAGGCATTCACAACAAAAAAAGCCCATGCACATATCGCTTAGGACCACCATGAAAACATTTGTCATTCCACACAAACACACAATCTCACACTGGATACCATGCTCTGGGATGTCTGGTGCACCCACACTTCACATCATCATTTCCCATGAGTCCCTGCAAAAGCATCTACAATCTCAAAAAATATTTACATCAGTAAAGAGTCTTTTGATGAGAGTGTCCATAAATTCAAAACTACCACCCACTAGCTATGTGCCTACCCACCAGCATGCAACAAGTGGAAAACTTATCTATAATTTTATCCACACATCTCAACCCTTTCTTCTTCTGTGACATTCATGTCCAGCAGTGAGTTGAAAAGAGATTATATATCTAGATTCTCTTCTACTTCACTCTGCACTGACTTCCACCGCTTATTCCACAACTCATTACCTTCACGATCTTCCTCTTTTAGTGCTACCGTCAACTATGCAAACTAATTCTTCAAATGGATACCATTGACTCTCTTCTTATGTCTTTTACCATCTAAATCAATCAGCTGATAAGTGCCATTTTCAAATTTCTTCTCCACTCTTTATGGACCTTCCCACTTGCTCTGAAATGCAGTATGACATGTACTATCTAGTTTGCTATTGTATTTGAGGAAAAAGTCTCCATCTTCGATTCCCTTTTCTTTAATTTTTGCATTGTCCAACTCTTGCCTCCGCATTTGCACTCTGGCTTAATGCTCAAAAGCCAAATCTCTATCTAATTGCATCACTTGTAGTGCCAATAATCTCTCCTTGTAACTATCTACAGGCTCATATCCTTCTTCAACCAAAAATTTTGAGGTTGGTATTTCCATATACAGTGGCAATATTGCTTGTTTCACATACATCAAATGAAATGGAGAAAATTGATTGATGTGCTTCACTGCTACCCTGTATGCCCACAAAACTCAATTCATCTCCAAATCCTAGTTTTTGGTGCGACTTGCCACCATCTTAGTCATCATTAATTTGAAATATCCATTAAAATCCTCATTCAAGCCATTACACTGAGTGTAATATGAATATTCAGCTTACTGCACAAGTGATCAACTTCTCCTCTAAATCTAGAACCATTATCTGATAGTAACTCTAGGAGAATCCCAAATCTACAGCATATGTGCTCATATACAAAATCAGCAACCCCTTTGTTGTCCATTCTTTTTACTGCCTTCACCTATGCCCATTTTGACAAGTATTGCACTATAGTAAGCATGTAACACTTCCCTCTCGCAGTTTTGGGTAAAGGACCGACTGCATCTATCCCCCATCTCTCAAAAATATCATAAACTAGCACTATATTTCTTGGCTCCATTTTAAGAATTCTTCTTCCCATCCTCTGGCATTAAAGGCATGATCTACAGAGGATCTACACTAGTGCTACACATCCTTCTGTATTGAAGGCCACACATAACCCTCAAGAAGTATCTTCTGCAGTGTAACCTTTTAAGCATAGTGTCCTCCACAAGCTCCTTTATGAGACTGGATGATAGTATATAACATATCTCCTCTCTCCAAGGCACTCTCCTCAAAACTTCATTAGCCCCTCTCATGTAAAGCTCATCATCAATCATCATACACTCTCTGCACTTTCATATGAAGTGATACTTCTGACTCCTCTTAAGCTCCTGAGGCAGATGTCCATTAGTAAGAAATCCACTACCTTGGTCAGATATTCTCTCCCTCTGTACAATGGATCTTCAAGTTTTGCTATTACTGGGTCTTGATCACTCATTTACTGAGCCAATTCATGTGCCATTGGATTATCCTCCCTTCGCACATACTAGATATTCCATGCTGTAAACTGATGCAGTAGCCTTCTAACTTTAGCTAGATACCCTCTCAACATCAGGTTTCGTGCTTGCCTACTTCCTAGGACCTGCTTGATTATTGACAGAGAATCTCCCTTAATCATTAACAGTTTCTAAAATTTTAGCTTTACAGCAGTGTATAACCCTTCATATAATGTTGCATACTCCACCTCATTATTGCTTCCAGCTTCCAAATGTACTCCCTCCTTCTTAATCAGCTTTTTCTCTAAATCACTAATCACATAGCCTCCTTTAGCCTGATGTAAACTCTTCCTGTATCAGCCATCGAAATGCAAGATAGATGCTCCTAGAATGATAACATGCTCCTCTTTATCTATTCTCTTCTCCACTTCTTTCACCAAAATTGGACCTTCTTTGTATGTTAATAGATCTGCCAGTGGTCTCCACCAAAAATGAGAAAGTATACTCTTGTAGCTCAACCAACCACTTCATCATACTCTGAGAAAGTGTTGAATTATTAACTGGTTGAGGCAATAAAGTGTAGCAAGTCAAAATAACAAATGGCTTCGAGATAAGATATGCCCTAAACTTCCTGCAAGCATACACCGAACTTGACATAATCAACTCTGCCTCAATATATCTCCTCTCTGCTTTTATCTTAAATCTGCTAGCATAATACACATGCCTCATATAACGGGACTCCTCCCCTTTCGACAATAAGATGGATCCCACAACATCTGGTCCAAAGGAAGAGTTTACTTAAAAGGCCTAAGACAAATCTGGAGCTTTCACACATGTAATCTTTGCCAACACTTCCTTCACTCTATTGAATACTACTTCACAATCCTAACTCCATTACAGGGGCTCTTCTTTCATAGCTTGTTGCAAAGAGTACAACAACTGAGAGACCAAATGTATGAACCTTGTCATATACTTCACTTTCTGCATAAAAGTCTGCAACAATTTAGATATATAGGGAGCTTGTAGTAAGATAAGTGCTTTCACCTTCTCTGGATCATGTTCAATGCCATTTTGAGACACTATATGTCCCAATAACTTCACTTTGGAGCATCCCAAATGAAAATTACATGGATTGAATTGTCCTCCTGCATCATCCATTTTGTGGAACACTTGATCCGGCCTCCATGCATGCTCTCTCTTGGAACTATACACACACATATCATCCAAAAATCCTTTCACAAATTTATCAACAATGAAAGGGGCTAACACCTCATCAGTATCCTTCTGATACCATACTGGTGCATTCTTCAATCCAAATGGTAGTACTCAGTAACAAAAGCAACCCCAAGGTGTGGTAAATGTAGTTTTGATTTAATCTTCCTCTGTAATGGAGATCTAGAAGTACACACAATATCCATCACACACTATACTTTCCCTGCTAGTCTATCCAATATATCATTAATAAAAGCAAGAGGATAATGATTGCTTTTTGTTAACGCATTATGAGGTTTGTAATCAATGCATACTCTCCATTGTCCTGTGTGCTTGGGAATGATTACCACTAGACTTCTCCAATCTAAATGCTGAACCGAATAAATCAGCCTAGCTTTGAGCAACTTATTTAACTCCTCCTTCAACATAGGCAAAAGGTCTTTGTGTATCCTTCTCAACTTCTGGAAAACAGGTCTGCTACCTTCTTTTACGTCAATATGCATCGGCTCACATCTAAAACCCTTGATCTCTTCATATGAGGTAATAAATAACTTTGGATACTGATGAATGACCTTCATAAACTCCTCCTCCACTCCCTCCAGACTAGAATTCAACACCCATAGCAATATCTCTTCTCTTTCTGTCTTAGAAGATGGGGGTTGCATCAAATTATCCATGTCTTCAATCTTACTCTCCTCCTTAGCTTCTTGTATCCTCTGCTTCCTGCAATCATATGCAGCAAGCTCTTTCAACAGAAATGATACTTGCCCTTTCTCCTCATATGTAGTACTCTCTTCTTCTGTCTCACTATTTGACTTCTCTTCCATGCTTGTTTCTTCTGGTTCTTCCTCTATTTCCCGTCTTCTGCTCATATCAAAGTTCTTGGCCTTTCCCTTCTTATTATTCCCTGTAATTGTACCCGAGTTGTACCCATCTTCAAGTTTTGTATTGCTCCCACATGTCTAAGCCAAGGTCTACCAAAAATCAACGGGTATACTCCCAAACCAACAGGCATAATGTGGCAATTAATGGAGCATGATACTCCAAAAGTATCCACTGCTACTCCCGTACATATACCCAAACACTTCACCTTCGCATGGTTTGCCAATCGGAGCCTAAAATCTAAATCTGTATTCAATTTTAGTCCCAACCTCTCCATACATGCCTGAGTCATGACACTTATCTTTGCACCATGATCAACATATGCCCCTCCAACACTTCATACATCCACACCATGCATCCACTGATGGGCATATATTTGAAGTGTTGAGATAAAAGTCATGCTTCTCTTTTTTTTACAAAGGGTCCATTTTCTCCTATTACACTCGTTGTTCTCTTTGCCACTGGTATGATCTCTGGAATAGTCTCCACACTAATCACGCTAATCGCTTCCCTTTTCCCTTATCTTCCCATTTGACTCCACTTGTAGAGGGCTGATTCAGATCTTTCAATTCCACATTAAAGTATCCTGACCTGTCATTTGTCTTCTGCATTATAGAATAAACTTCTCCACCTACTCTGGCTGGTTTATTATAGTGAGGCTTGATATGTCCCCACTCTCCACAATTCCAACACTTCACATTGCTCATGTATTCCCATCCTCTACCTATTCTGGCTGAATTTCCTTCACTCCCAACCAGTGCATCTCTCCTGTTATTTTGCACACCTCGGCCTCTTCCTCTTCCTGCAGTTTCCATCCAATTCAGGCTGAGTGACTTCATAAGCTCTACAACATCATACAAGTCCTTTTTCAAGGAATCATCTTGAATAGGAATAGACACCGGCTCTCTCTTTCCATAAGCCTCTATTACTTCTGGACCTCCGATCAGATTCTTAGGCTCCTCTTGCATGCCAAGCTGCCTCCATCTCTTGATCTTCTATTCCTTCTCCCTAGCCACTCTCACAACATTCTCAAAACTATCCAGATTCTTCAGCTCCACTTTCAATCTGAGAATAGGCTTCAGGCCAGCTATTAAACAATCACACTTGATCATCTGAGGCGGTACCTCTAGAACAACGGCTTCACACCATAAACTCCATAATCGCCCAAACTGAATTAGATATTGATTCACATCTTGCTCTTCCTCCTACCTCACTTTATATAGATCCTTCCACACCTCATTCGGGCTCTTTGCTTAAGCGAACCTTGCCAGAAATGTAGCTCTTACCAGTCCATATTCAGGATTCACATTCTTCTACTATCGATGAGCAGTCTTGAAGGTAGCAATTTGAGTCTGTAGTCATGATTTAGCACCTCCCTGCAGGCAATAACTCATGATCTAAAACAAAATCTCAGGGGTTGCCCTATCTTTCATGAGTGCCGTAAATTCCATCTTTTTTCCAAGAACCTCACTGCATTCTCCTATGGCATCCCCCAGAACTCTAGAAAGTCCTGTACAATCCTCACAATCCTCTCGTCACAATCAGGCTTCTTTTGACCATAATCTTTTTCTCTTCACAACTTCTTGTAAACTAAAGTGACACTTCCTACGTGGAGGCACCAAAACATGGATGAACAAAAAGATAGAGCCTACCTTGCCTTTGCAGCTACCCTCATCTACAATAAAAG
This sequence comes from Dipteris shenzhenensis, assembly GCF_047967505.1. Taxonomy (NCBI): domain Eukaryota; kingdom Viridiplantae; phylum Streptophyta; class Polypodiopsida; order Gleicheniales; family Dipteridaceae; genus Dipteris; species Dipteris shenzhenensis. The sequence continues at coordinate 12,905,279 of NC_141624.1, forward strand.
CAACTGGACAACACAATTACAAAGTAAAAAGACATTCATTCAAAATCCTCGTCCCTACACACAATCTACACTCAAAACATCCTCTGGAAGCTAAACAACCTCTGCCCACTCACATATATCACTAAAGTCCAATAATTACCATAGACCACTGACAGCAAAATTTCAACATTGGATCCCTCAAATGAAAGACCACAAATCCCATGCCCCAATGATATAATCATTTCCTTTTTTGACTATAACAATCAAAAGCATTTAAGGCCAGGACCCAATGGGATTAGAATAGTGTGGGTAGCTTATAGATGGAGCTATATCCAAGCAACTAGAGCATGTATCACAACTCCAAGACTATAAACAGACTCATGCAATCAAACTGAGGCAAGACTTTGACATACACAATATCACATCTCAAATATGCAACACATGAATACTTTTATGTATCCCATACAAGGTCAGTTTTGAACAGTCCCGACTCAATCCCCAACTTGCCAATTGCTTATGTATCCAAAAGTATCACCCTGCAAGTGAACCCACTTCAATAGCTTTATAGGCTTAATGGATTTTCTTTCTTTGGACTGCATCACTTGCCTATAGTCTTCCTATTAAAAATCTCCCATCACGTCTTCTTTCCTAGCCAAGTCTTTGAGGCAAGCACTTGACACCCATAGCCAAGGCATCTCTCCGTGCATACCATGCAATTGATGACCAGCTAGCTTATGAACACGCTACAGCTCCTCTGAACAAAAGCTCAGATCAATGCATCCACTAACTACTTAGTCACCTCCCACATTTGACCGTTGCTACAACAACCCAGAACTCAACGGAGCTCACGGCCTCTATTGTTTGAGAGGCACCCATCTGCACAATAGCCCTCTAGCCAAGTAGCTCCCTCCAAAAGCATTCAACCGCACGTCAAAGAGGAGATACACCTCTTCCCATAGAGTGTCCAGTACTTTATTTAATCTCTTGTGCTCACACAACTCCAAAACCAACCAGCAAATTGTATATTCATTCTCAAGGCCATCATCCATTTTCTGCCTTCGCACTTTGATTTCTAGCACTGTGACTATCTTCTACATCAAGGAGCACATGGAATTAATGAATTTTTGTCACCCACAGTTCTTTTTAGCCCGCACACTCATCTTCTCACCTATGCCACCCCCGTTATCTCTCACGTTCCTTCACATGATAATCATTGCCATGTGGTTTTCCTCTTGTTCAGAGCACTCATCTCATGTCACCTCAGGTGCTCCCTGCCTACCCCGCCTACATAGTATAGACACCTTCCCCATGAAACCGAGAAGCGCACGGTGCATGCTCTCTGTTGCTCACAAGCCCATGCATCGCTCTGAACCTCCAACCTTGTAGAGTATCCTAGAGCTCACACAGCTCACATAACTCCTTCCAAAACCCATTTAGCTTGCAAAATGGCGATGCCTCTCTTTCCTATGATCATAGAAGCCTCCCGACTTCTCCTATGCACACCGAACACATGCTTTCTCGTCTCAAGAGATCCCATCAAAGAAAAGTAGAGACCCCGGCTCTTGCAAGGCTGTCCCATTGCACAGAAGCCATGCCATAGCCCAAAACATAAAACTCTGCATCTCCATGGAATAGACGACCTCTCCCTGCCAAGCTCCTTTAACCATTGCTTACAAGCTCACCTTCTCTGTCGCTCACAATCCTCCAAACTGTATAGTAGCAATGGCCCTCTCCAAAAGCTCTCTCCCCCGTGCAAAGTACTCCCCCTTCGTAGATGAGATGCCCTCCCTCTTCTAGCAAAATGCAATGTTGCCACTATTGCCTCCTAGCCAGCTCATCATCCAGAAACTCCCCTTCTTCCTCACATAGCCACATTTACATGCATGCCTTTTTTAGAAGAGCCACATCATCTTGATTAGCCACCTCATGCTTGCCTTTTTACCACTCTCCAAGCTTTCCCACAAAACTTAGACCAAGGCTTTTAATGCACCATACTTAGACTTTGTGCACACTAATGCATGCCACAAGCACTTAGCATCTAATTGCCCACCCACTAACCACATATAAGGAAATAGTCCCGACACATTGAATACAAGGCATCCACGACGAAAAATGCCCATGCTTTCATGCACATATGGCTGGGGACAACCATGAATACATTTGTCATTCCACACAAACACACAGTCACACACTGGATACCATGCTCTGGGATGTTTGGTGCACCCACACTTCACATCATCATTTCCCATGAGTCCCTGCAAAAGCATTTACAATCTGAAAAAATATTTACATCAGTATAGAGTCTTTTAATGAGAGTGTCCATAAATTCAAAACTACCACCCACTAGCTATGTGCATACCCACAACATGCAACAAGTGGAAAACTTATTTACAATTTTATCCCACACATCGGTAAAATGTATGTATCCTACTAGCACGAAGACCCTCACCTTTTCTTCATTATTCCAGGAGAAGCCCCCCCAACCCATCCAAATCTTGGTCTACACAATTGACTAGCTCCCATTCTAAACACAATTCCTCCGACTGAATTAACTCAACCCTTGACATCCCTCTTCTGGAGTCAGATCTATATTCCACACACTCTATCATGCTCCACTATGCTCTCAAAATCTACCTTCTCCTAGGTAACTTCAAATTCAAAACTCTTCAACACTCCCCCCGTGCATGAGGGCTTTTGGAGATGTACACACTGGCTACATTAAACTTAAACTTGAGAACTAAAATAGACATACAACTATGACAAACTCCTCCCCATCCTTGAATAGTTCCTTAGATTTGATGGAACCTTTCAGAAGGACACCACCACCCCCCTTACTCGACTTGGTAAATTAACAAAGATTGAAAATCCTAGTTACCTAAAAGTACACCACAGACCATTCTCTTCACCACATCTAATATTTCCTAAGGCGTTTATTTTGTCCTTAACCCCTATTTTTCCTCATCTTCTCATGTTAGCACTACCTTCCAGGCAGTGCTCTACTTACACTTTCATAAAAAAGTGTCCCACACAACCTTTTGCCACATGGATTCTTTCTTTTTTTGTGCTTTCTCTCTCTCTCTCTCTCTCTCTCTCTCTCTCTCTCTCTCTCTCTTGTGCACTACTGACAGCGTCACCTTCGGCTCGTAGTCCTCCCCCCCCCCCCCCCCCCTTCCCTTTCCCTCCCCCTCCCTCCTGAGTGGTAAAGGCACTCCTGCTTTGCCTCCCTCCCCCTCCCTCCTGTAGTAAAGGCAGTGCTCACAGTCGTCGAGTACTTATACTCTCTTGTTTTAGTAGGAAAATTTTGTTTCCTTTGACTATCCTGAATCGCATGGCAACACAAATCTTAACGTAGTGCCAATGGTTGAAGATGAAACATGAAAACCATAATTGTGAAAGTAACTTCAAGCTAGTAGTCATCAATGTCATGACCTTCCATCCACTTGAGTTGGACATGTGTCTTGTCTTTTCGTGTCCCCATGTGTCATCATGCACCTTTCTTGTGACCATTGTCCTCTCAACGTAAACACTTCCACCTCAATGATCATTAGATGACTCATTTTGCTTCAACTTGTTTCATTTTGAAAGTGGTACCAATGTCATCGTAGGACATAAAGGTACAAAGTCTAGAAGTCAAAGCACAAGCCATTGGCACTTTTATTTGCACTTGTCTTTTAAGGTTTCAACTTTACTATTTCAATTGCAAAAGCTCAACTTGGCAACACATCCTCAATAAACAAACCTTGTTGTCATATTTCTTTGTCCTTTTTACAACTCCTCTTTCTTGCTCTATCCATTGTAATTGGCGCTCTCAATGAAATTTAAGGAGACCAAATGCATTTGTAATGGTTCTACTTTTTACATAACTTACATATATATTTTGCTCTACATTTTTGTGACAACTCGGTCCTCTCTTAACCAAAGTGATTCACACAGAGGGAGCAAACAAAAGTACAATCTTGAAAAGCACAAGAGCTTGAAGCAACTTTCATTTAACCATAGTCCCAAACTACAAATTACCACTTATGACTTTGTTTAAATCAACGCCTTGTTATTGTATTCCTTTGTTTAAATCAATGCCTTGTTATTGTATTCCTTTGATTTTAGACTATAACATTTTTCAACAATTCTTTATTTTCTTTGTTGATTACCATCCTTGGAGAAGTTTTAATGAACTATGTGTGGAACTGCACGTTGATAAGTGCTTTGGCTTACATTCTATCGTTGTCAATTCATTTTCCAACATAGTGTGATCTCACCACGTGTCATGGACCCTACATAAATCCCATTGCCAATAGATGAGGCACAAAGCCCGATAGGAATCAACTTTCTTGTCACATGTAAAATGTAATATCTAAGGTTGCTGTCCATTAAATAGAATCCAACCAAGAGGTTGCTCGAATAATTTGCCTATGTTCACCCTCGACGTCCTTCGTGTACACATATTGAACCGATCTTTGCAAGGTATGGCAGAGATGTTTCCATGTAAGGATGAGGCTTTCCTTAAGACCTTCAAAAAAAAGCAAACATAGCTATAGGAGAAGGGGGAAAGAGGGCGCATGTAAGAGCTCGGATATGATACAAATACTTACAAGCTCTCGTAAGCAGCTTTCTCTCACCCTGCCTCTTCCAACAGCAAATTCTGCCTTGTTCCTTCCCACCAATCATAGCTCACATTCATCCCTCTTAACAGAATAGCTCTCTGGTCAGCATTCTCCAATATGCAGCTCTTTACAATAAATCATCCCGATAGGTTGGTTGTAACTCTGGGCATTGTGCTTGCTACGCATTTCCATACCTGAATTCTACCTGCCAGCCTCAGAACTTTCCACAGCTGCTGTTGTTGTTGAGATCCAAACACTCTAGCACTTCATTTCTGCCACTGTCGGAACCTTCAGGTCGATCTCATCTCCTTTGGAAATTCAACGTCTTCACACAATAGGTGAATATTAACACAAAGAAGAGCGGGAAGACAATGAGCACTATTGCAACCTCGCCGAGAAAGTTCTCATGAAACCCAAAAGTCGAACTTAGAAAAGCATTCAGAGGTGTGTGCTCAGTGCCTCCCGTTGCCGAGTTTACAGTAATATCCTGACTCTGATCACCATACTGGGAGGTAATAAGGCCATTGACAGTCCATGCGGTCGGACAGAGCCAGTAATACCAACGCCACCACTGGGGTAGTTTCTGCACAAATTGTGTGATAAACTATCAGAACGCACCCATTGATATGGAAGAGAATAACAGAAAACGTGTAAGGGGTCTGTCCGAGATAAGTAAGCTTATTTGATAAAAACGTACCGGCCTCGGCATCAGGAACCCTGAGAAAAGATTGAAGACAGCGTAGAAAGCTGAAGCGACAATCGCTGCTACTTGATGGTTGGGTGTGATGGAAACGGCCATCATTCCATAATAGGTGAAGTACAGAAACGTGCAGAACATTGTGAACAAAAACCACAAACATTTGCGGACTACCCATTTAAAACCAATCATTGAATATACGATAAGGCCGTACATGACTGTCTGTGCAAAAACGTACGGCAATTCAATGGCAACCTGAAATTTCCCACCAAGATATGTAAGACGATTTGAAGGCATACATCTCCTCCAATCCCTGAGGCAAACTTTAACAAACTGCACTAAGATAAGGCAGAGAACAAACCAACCTGAGATAAGGCGTATGGCATAGCAGAATACATTCCAGCTGCTCGCTCTCGATAAAATACAGTACGTTCAACAGAGACGACAGGCTGCACTGTAGAGCAGTTGTTTATACCCAAAAAAAGTGTGGCTCCATACATGGCCCCCATGACAGTTAATAGGTCTTGCTGGTACTTTCTGTTCGCAGCAAATATTCTGGTGCCATGAGTACCGATAGCTAAAGCCAGTGAGCACAATAAAAAATATATTCAAGCTCCTCAATTTTGGGAAGATACTCACACTTTTGTACCAAGCTGCCAGAAGATGGTACCGAACATGAGCGCTGATATGAAGGTGAATGAGAAACGGACTAAGTTGTAACCTGGACTACGCCAGTAAGTTAAATTTTGCTTCCATAATAAAGCTTTGAACTGCCCCCATAAGGGTTGACAATATTGGGTAGGGAAGTACAGATCCTTTGTTCCTGGAGCTGGCAAACTGAGCTCCTTCACAAGTTCTTTGTTGCGCCTGCATTCAATTTCCTTCATGTTACAAGGAAATGATACTGGGGATGATGTAAGCTTAAGAGTATAGACAGTAAGATATTGAGCGTGTAAGACAAAAGGCATACTTACTGGGCAAGAGATGATCTCCTATAGATTTCTGCAAAGTCTACACCGAGGCGCTGCTCTGCTGCAACAGAACTGACCTCTAGCATCCATGTGGCAGGGTTATACTTGTCCCTAATCCTGGTCACTCCTGGAATAGCCTGCGGAGACATTAAAATGTATATAAACAAGCAATTATCATCACCTTACGGTTGTTTTGATACCAGTATCAAAACGTTAGTAATATAGACGAACACTATGCGTGCCAAAAAAGATAACAAGAAGGAAAAAAGGCCATTGGTAAAAAATAGGCCTTGCACAAGATGAAGAATCAAGGAACAGCACCCACAGGACAGAGAGACATTCGGATGTGGACAAAGTGACATTAGATGAAATGCTGATGTTTTTATTGCCGAGAAGACATGGGAACAGGACGGGAATGACTTACCACACAGATGATTTTATTAAACATTCCAAAGGGCTATACAGTGAATTTCACTTTTGTGTAATGTTGCATGTGGGTTTGCCCATAAGGGGCGTCGTTACATAGTTGAAGCATTATACACACAAAAAGAAGGTAAATGTTTTCCCATTGCTATTATTTCTCCTTTGTCTCATCCATATTGTGACGTTTTGATCCTTTTTGTCCTGGAGTGGAGTGTCTAACCACTCATTTTAATAGGCCCTTAATATACATAGCTTCACAAATAGGAGAGAATGCCTGGATCCTCTCAAATGCCTCTTCGATAGTAAATCAATTAAAACAAAGAAGGCAGGAGAACGCACTCTTTTTTATTTGACTCTTACAGTTTAAGGAAACCTTAGAGGCAAGGCTGGGAAGACAAGGTCGTCTACAGCATTGGAAAAGATGAATGTGAGGCAGAGCTCTTTTCTAACAGTTGATGGACTTTGGAAAAGGGGAGCAAGGATTCAAAACAGCAAGGGCAAAATGGAAAGATGCAAACGGGGTGAACAGAGCAGGAATGTGGAGAAACTAGTAAGGGGATCTAGAGCACTTCTTTAGCAACAGAGAAAGTGATCAAAGGTATCAAACACTGGTAGATTACTATCAAAAGCCTTTGGCTAAGCTGACAAGAAGCATGTCAGATGCAGGTTAGCAAAGCTGTCCACTCTCCCCTACCTTATTTGGGGATATTCATAGATGAGCTTGGAAATTTACTAAGGAGACAAGGGAGAAGGGGTCACATATCAGGGCATGTACTATTGTGTGCGGATAAAGTGGTGTTACTTTCAAAGGATAAGTCTAATCTAATCTTCAAAGGCACTTGAATGCGCACAAAAATATTCTGCAAGTTTTCAAAGACTGGTGAACCTGGACAAGACAAAAGCGATGATCCTGGAAAGAAGGACAAGGTTTCTTTTCCGAGGATGTAGCTTGTGTCTCATACACCTTTTAGGCATTCTGCAGATATTAATATGACTTTCTTTCAACAAATTCAGATAAAATATAAACATGAAGGCAATGGTCTCACCTCAAAGTACTCAATTATCTTTTGTGAATGTCTGCCCAATGGCCCTGCATAGATGACTTGGCCACCTCTCTTCATCAACAAAAGCTGAGAAAGGGAAGAGTAATTCAAAACAGGGAGCATACTTTTAAGAGCTTCACCATTCATACCCAGTAAAAAAGAGTTCCTACTCCATAGATTCATACCAATAAGCCATACCTCATCAAATGCTTCAAAGATATCAATGCTTGGCTGATGAATTGTACAAACAACTGTCCTTCCTGTATCCACTGTGTTTCGTACTGTACGCATTACGATGGCTGCTGCTCTAGCATCCAGTCCAGATGTAGGCTCATCCATAAAAATGATAGAAGGATTAGCCACAAGCTCCACAGCTATAGTAAGCCGTTTTCGCTGCTCAGTGGACAGGCCACTTACACCTGGAAGCCCTACTAAGGCACTGCTTAAATTGTCAAGCTCAACAAGCTCCATAACTTCATCCACAAATTGCTGCAACATACAACATGTTCCCACTTTCAAAAGAAGAAGACATCATGCCACAGGAGAAATTTTTTAGGGCATACTAAGGAAAAAAACCAGTGAGATCAGAACAACCAGTATTAAGTTTGCCTTGCTGAAGCGCATACCATTCTTGTCTCGCGATCAATGCTTTCCGGCAGGCGAAGCCAAGAGGAGAAAACAAGAGACTCGCGAACAGTAACCTGAGGAGAATGGATGTCTGTTTGTTCACAATAGCCAGCAATCCTAGCAAAGGTCTCTTGCTGTTTTGGGTAGCCAGAAATTCGGATGTCCCCCTCGATGTAACCACCAGTTTTTCTGCCTGCAAGCACATCCATGAGAGTGGTCTTTCCTGCTCCACTAACACCCATAAGAGCAGTGAGCACACCAGGCCTGAAAGATCCTGTCACCCCCCGCAGTAATTGTAATCTGCTGTCTGTGACACCTTGTGCCATCATTTCCTTCAAAGAATCAAAACATCAGAACATTCATCTAGTACCTGTTTTGTTATGAAGCAGCAAATTTGAGAAAAAACACATAACAGAAAGAGAAATATGAGGCCTACCATAGGCATGTCTACATAGTATTTCACATCCTCAAAAGAGATGGACAATGGTTGGAATGGAAGGGACATTCCACGCTTGACTGCAGCCCTGTCACCCCCATTGTCGTAGCCGTCATTCTGTCGGGAACTACTTGTCATATGATGCATCTTTACTTCAACTGCAGAACCACGCATGCACACATCACTCTTCTCAGGCTTCGCTAGAGTGCCAAACCTTGTAATTTTTCAAGCCTTCCATATACAAATAGTACGGAGATTGAGAAGAAACACTGCTTACAAGCATTGTTTCCATCTGAAGAAGACAGAGATCTTGGCAGAGCTTTACGTCTAGAGTGTTTGAGTTTAGAATCCATAAAGAAAGTGTCTCTTTTATCTTCTTCACTGGATTGCATTTCAGCAAGTGCTTCCTCAGAAATTACAGCCTGAGGCTTCCCGATTGCTGCTAAAGAAAAATAATTTCATTGGCGGACTGTACCAAACACAATATAGGATTCCGAATTGTTGTCACAATACAGTTGAATTGCAGACGCTTACTTACGGTGGAAGTAAGACAACACCAGTGTGAAGAGGATGTTAAACAGAACAATGAATCCAACCAAAGCAGCAATACCAATCCAGTAAAAGTAAGATTGAGTGTAAAGCCCGCGATGTGTGAGTATTTCGATACCAGTAGTGACATTGGTTGAGTTTACCATTTTACTCTGCAAGGCAAGAATATGTTAACTCCTGAGAAAGGCATTGAAAAATATGCAAGTTGGATGAAAGTTTAGACTTGTAAAGCAACATTGGTTAGGTCTTCACCCATCGAGGAGCAAGAAATTCATTGATGGTAGTTGCTGTCTCCCCATATGCAAGGGGGGAAGACCAGTAACCCCATATCCACCACTTGGGAATCTTTGCTGCACAGAGAAACCCCACCCTCAGAAAACAGATCGTGCATTTCTCTGAATTTAACGAGCCCCTTCTAAAGGCCAAAGTCATATCTAGGAAGGCAAATCCATGCACCTCTTGGGATAATAAATCCTCCAAGCATAAATATCATTAGCAGCACAAAGGAACCGCCAGTATTGGCAAGGATCATGGATCGACAGAAACCACCAATCAGCCGGAAGAGCGACGAGGACATCTGATGCATGAGAAACAGTAGAAGATACTGCCGGAAAAACCTGGACACATCAATTCCACCTAACCATGAGTAAAAAGATCTTGAGATACCCACAGCTATATCAAAAGCAAGAACATCCTGAAAAAAGTTCAACCCCATACATGCACTAGGTAGTTCCTCAAAACCCACCTGCTAGGTTCTGGAGAAAATCCAATAACATAGTATGTGAGAGAGACCCAGAGGCCTGACTCAATTACAGATTGTGGGATTCTCAAAACAAATGTCGGTAGTGTGTAAGCCCATGCAGGGTAGAACAAGAGGTCCCGTTGTTTGAAAAAAACAGGGAGTCTAAAAATTGTCAATGACATCTCTGCAAAACCGTTGAACATGATGATGACAAGCGAGAAGAACAAAGCCCCAAGATAGTAACTGCCATCTGCTAAATCTGCTTTGAGTCTTGTCCTTAAAAACACAGTCATGGCAATGAAGGCGACAATAACCAGCTGTAAGACAGTTGAAACAGAGTTAGATCCAGCTACGACTATGGAAAGAAAGAAACCTCCATAATGTCAAATTGTTCAATGGATGACGTTTGGATGTACCTGCACACCCTTGAAAATATAGACGAACGAGTTACGTTTCATCAGAAGCCATTCACGAGCAAAGCAGGCCTTGAAAAGGTCTATCTTGCTGACAGAATATTTGCTAAATGACAATGCTGCCCTGTGGCTCCGCTCTCTTGGATACGGACGGGAAAGCTCATCAGCAAGACGACGACCCACATGAAAGTGATTGAACTTATCGACAAATTCCTTTACTGAGACATATCGATACGGTTTTCTTTTGTCAAACCAATACTGCTCTTGGTCTTTACGGGAAGTGACCTGGAAAACATGCCCGTTTAAACATTAAGACTCACTAAGCTCGAGTTATTTCCTGCTGAAGCAATTCAGAACAGCCCTCAAGTAGTCTCACAAATTACCTCTTGCAAGAAATCTGCAATGCCCTTTCTCTCAGGGCATTTGAAGCCACAGACCTCAAAAAATTCTACGACATTCTCTCGCGGGCCTAAATACACAATCTGTCCTTCTGCAAGCAGAAGTACATCATCGAATAATTCAAAGGTCTCTGGTGGAGGCTGCAGAAGGGACATTAAGACGGTCGAGTCCAGGACATGCACAAACTGCTTAAGGCACTTCACCACTTGAAAAGTAGTAGAGCTGTCGAGACCAGTGGAAATTTCATCCATAAAGAGTGTTTTTGTTGGTCCTACAATCATTTCTCCTGAAAACCATAGGTAACACATAATTTGATCCACTTAAGGTACCTCCACGGGAAAAGCTTTGAAATATTGTTCCCCTCGACACGGAATCATATTTGAACAATATACCTGTGGTGACCCTCTTTTTCTGCCCTCCTGAAATTCCTCTTCGCATAGGATCACCAACCATGGTATCCGCACAGACATCCAAACCAAGAATCTTCACGAACACCAGAATAGTACATTGTCAAAGACACGTCACCTATTCATGTGCAGACAGCCAAACCAAGAATCTTCGCAAACACCAGGAGAATACATTGTCGAAGGCATACGTCACCTAATCATGTACAGTATACCAAATGAACTCCAAAAAGTAGAGCTGCCTATTCTATAGCAACCATACCTTCAACGTATAATCTGTTTGTAGACTACCCTTTATTCCTTCCAAGGAAGTTGCCTGTTCAGAAACGTCACTCGGACTATGTCAACAATTACAAACAAGGATGCATCAAATATGCATGTCATGAGATTTAACTAGTAGAGATAATAGTGATACATGAAACGTATTGAATCGGACCTTCATAAATGCATCGATCTCAGCATCAGGAAATATCCCTGCGTGTTTCTCTCTCTTGGCAAGCTCCAATAGCATCTCTTTATAAAGAAAACAAGAGAGATTAGGGGCCGTATTAAGATTCACCCAAAAGAACAGCAGATGTACTTTGCTTCCAAGCAAACCAGCTTGCATTAAGATCTTACTCACCATATCTTGTGCCAACTCCTTGGCACTGAGCAGAGAAATCCAAAGTCTCCCTCACTGTCAGTTCTCCAATGTGCAAGTCATGCTGACTAATATATGCGGATGTCTTCTGGGGAACAAACTCACGAAGAGTGTGACCATTGTACGTGATGCTGCCCTTTGTCTGTATGTGTTTTACAAAGCTTGCTGATAAGTACGTACACATTTACATTCCCAGAGGAGTACTTGCGAATTCCAATGAGAGTAGAACAGTGTTTGGCAACAAATATCCATTCGCTCACCTTGAGCGAGGGATCCAATTTCCCAGCCAAAGCCAGAAGAAGGCTCGTCTTTCCTGATCCAGGAGGACCCAGAAGAAGTGTCATCCTGTAATCGGAAACTGTTCATGGGTGAACAATCGTGCAAATGCAAATGCATCAATCTTCATAGATAGATTGAGAATTAGGACAATTCTTGCTTTAAGCAGGAATATCAAACAACCTGCAAGGCTTGATGATACCACTAATATTCTTTAAAATGGTAAGATTAGCCTTCTTCGATGTAGATAAGTGAAGTACACCGAGGATTCCCTGCGTGGAAATGTCGAAGAACGATTTTTCACATCCTTCGTGCAAGATAGGCGTCAAAATTCGTAGCCCACTGCAAAATGCACCGTATACCGAAAAAACGTATCGCTTGGAAAAATGAACTCACCTCCGCAAAGTTCCTGATGACATTCCAAAGCGTGGGCAAAGCTCTGCCTCCGACATGGCATTCGGCATCTATAGTGAAGTTGTCAAAGCGTACCTCGACTGTCGGCAATTCAATGCCCACTCTGTTCGCAAACGCACACAGTCAACCAAAACGGAATCTTCGCTCAAAAGAGCCAAATTTGGGCGTCTTTCAAGATCAAACACGCATCGGAACAAAAAGAACCATCTCACAAGATTAACCCAAATACTTCGCTTTACTTGCAAATTACGGATCGTACAGAAAAGCGACATCGCAGCCTAATAAGCCATGAGCGCATACTTGTCAATCCGATTCCTGAGCTTGATCAGAAATTTCTCATTATCTTCTTCAGTGACCTTCAGCAATTTCTCTATAAGCATCTGCCTCTCAACTATGCCCAGGTTTGTGACATCGATTTCTTGAGTAACGATTTTGCCGCCCTCGAAGCTCTTCAAAATGGAAGTTCTCAGCCGGTCGTACGTTGGGAGCTTTTCCAATGCTGCCCACTTCAGCGCCTCCTCGTCGTCATCTTGAGGCTCCCTTCTGGATTGCATCGAGCGGGTAAAAATATTGTCAGGCCCGCGCGACCCCCAGTTTCTTATACTGGGATTCCGGTTGGTTCTGCTCATGCTTCTACTAAGAGTATTTCTCAGCTGCGTTCCCCATATGTCCAAGTTTTCCAGCTCGACAGCCTGCGCCATGGTGGCAGGCGACACTGGCAAAGGATTTGCGGGGAAGGACGACGCTCAATGTAGTACTGCGATCAATCTGGGTTCACGATGGAGCTGGGTGTGAGAGGGAGGGGAGCAATTCTGGAGGAGGCGAAGGCAGCTAGCTAATCCGAAGAGGGAAAACAGAAGCGAATGAGGTACGGGGGAGGAAGGGAAGGAGCACTGAAGGGAGCGGAAGCAATTGAAAGCAATAGAGAAAGGTGGCAGGGCAAGTGCAAAAGGGGAAGGTAGTAAGGGGAGAGGAAAAAATTTGTTGAAGGTGGTGAGGAGGGAAAGGAAGCAAAAACTGCAAAAAAATGTGGAGGTTCTTAAGAAAAAGAGAAGAGAAGTGATTCTGATACTCGAGTGAAGGTGATGAGACCAAGTCTTTTGTTGGTGCCAGTTTTAATATATATATATTAGCTTCGATGGTTGATGGGACGAAGAATGGTCAACTCTCATGAAATCAGATGCCCCCTCACACTCTTACATGCCTCATTTGAGCACATGCTCCTTGTACTTTCCACTCTATCATGCGTCCCTACCCCACCCTTCCCATCCCATGTTCCTTACAACCTTTCCTTTTCATTGTTTCCTTCTTCCTTCCCCTTCTCTCCTCTCCTCACTAGCACCCTCTTGAGTCCACCACCTCCACCATTCCTCCTCATATCTCGCTTTCTCATCACTTTTGTGCTCTCATCTGCCCAACTCCACGATTTTCCTCACCACATCCCCCTCCCGTCGCCTCCCGCTCCCATCTCCCTTTCTCATCACACTTGTGTTGTCAACAACAGTTCTTCTGCCTCACGTCCGCGCTAATCCTCCCTGAAGTTTGTGCTGCTCCCAGGGAATGCAAGGACCTTACCTTTTCCTTCACCTTGGCCTTGAACCAATCTCCCAGCCTCAGAGGCGAGCCAAGGTCACCTCTCCTCTCGGCAACCCATTTGCTTGCTGGGAGCTTGCTGGAATCCATTTGGTGAAGTGATGCACCCCCGACAAGTAGGGTGAGGTGATGGGAGCTTGCTAGAATCCATTTGGTGGAGTGTTGCACCTGACAGGCAGGGTGAGGCCTTTGGCCTACATGATCTAGCTAGGTCAAGGAACCTTCACATGAAGGGGATCCGGGCGTGGAAGGATGTTTGGAACCACCGCAAGGTTGACTAGAAGACTCTTGACGAGATCTGAGAGCAAAGCTCATGATCTCCCAAGACGAGGACTCGTTGCGCGCGATGTTTGAACGAATTCTGGATGGGTGGCCGACAAACCAAGCGGCGGCTCCATGAGGGCTTAAAGGCCAGTGGTTCGTAGGCCAAACCTCACTTCGTAGTATAACAACTAGAATCATCAATAAACACCTTTCGCAACGGGAGGGCATGGCAATTAGGCTCAACAGAGCGCGGGGGCTGAGGCATGGGGCTGCGTGGTGGAGGAAGAGGCTGACATAAATCTGGAAGGACTGCAAGGTGGGCAAGGCAAAGTTCAATTTGTGGAAAGCCTTGAATGAGTAGCTATAGGTGAGAGCGAAGCTGGCGAGACGGATGCTAGTCAATCTGGGTTGTGCCCTTTGCGAAAGCGCTCGTGAAGGCATCCTACACTTATGTTGGAAGCCGTTAGAGAAGCATGGAAGCAATTGGAGGGAGCCATCAGAGGCTCGGGTTTGATGGCGAGTTCTGCTATTGGGTTGCAATGGAGACTCCCTGTGTTAGGGGAGTACGTCCAATTGCCCTCCACCTTGACATCATGCTGGCCATATCTGGGTGTGGGAGATTAGGAATAGGATGGTCTTCAAACACGAAGTTCAAGTAGGCTTTAGGGCCACGGAGTTTCTAGCGGTAGTGAAAGTGTACTTGAGGGATTTTGGGAAGCTTCTCAACAGATCGAACCAAGTCATCAGCCATGCCATCCTCTCGGTGGAGGTAGCGTTCGAGGTAGGTTAGGTTTGGCTATGTGTAGCGTAGGTCCCGAGCTCTCGCCCCTAGCTTGGCCAATTTTTGTAAGGGTCTTTTTTAAGGGGTTTGACCTCCCCCTCTTAATGTAATTCAGCTGTAAACTGGAAAAAAAAATAACAACAACAACAATTCTTGCCCACAATGCTACAATCCCACCTCTGCTCTTCAATTGATCACACCAAAAGAGTAACCCATCTCATAGAAACAAGAAAGTGACCCATCTCATAGCTAGAAAATGTCAAAGTTTACTTTAATGCTATATCCCTTTCAATATTTCAAAACATCTAAGTTATCCATTTCCAAAACAAAATTTTATATAATACAGTCCATAAAATTAATAAAGGCTAAACAAATTCTCAACCTATTCTTGGCTAGAAAATACATTTTCCTAAGTATTTGCCATCTGTCACCTCCAAATCAAACTTTCAATCATATCCCCCCTCTTTCTCTCTTTGCTCACCACCCTCTCGAGTCTCCAATTCACATTCATAGTAGTGTCACCTTATAGTATCATACCTTTATTTCTAACCCAACTATGGAAGGTATTGCATTTGGGTTGACTTTTTTGTTCACAAAGCTTAACTTCCTAAGTTTGGCCTAGTATACTTGTAAATTCAATAGTTTTTCCTCTTGAAGATTCCACCACTTGGTTGAACCTTTCTTTTTCTCCTCTTTTTCTACCTTTTTTCCCTGCCTCCAATTCAAGTTCCATCTTAGAGCTATGATACCATATGATCACCCTTTTAGTACCTTTTCTCTTTCTACCTTTCTCTTTGGCCTACATGCTTGTCACTTCCACCCTTTTCCCTGCAAAGTTGCCGGCCTAAAACCCTTTGAAATAAAAATCAATAAAGAAACTATCTTGTCAAGGATTTTTTACCTTAGCAATTGATGATTGGTCAATGCACATCATAACACAATATTTCTTACTAACATGTGTTAAATATTACTTATATATTTTGTACCATGCAATGAAATGAGATATGAATTGGTATATTCTTAGTCAAATAATTGCCATATGTTGGTCATAAAAATAGGGACTTTTATAACAATAAAATGGTTTGCATAGATGTAAAATGATTTGTTGGCCAATAGCACTAAACCTCTCCAAAGACACACATTTTCCTCTCCATGTAGCCATCCATGCATCCGCAAGCCATAGCTAGCATGCTTTACAACCATAGCTACCATTTCCTAGTTTTCGTGACAATTAGTCAAAAATAGGCTTCCAACTTGCATGGGTGCATGTTAGGCTAAGCAATAGCCTCAAACCCAAGAAACGTTTTACCATGTGAAAATCTCCAACAGCAACACTTCAAAATTGCTAGCTCATTGCTAGTAATATGACAATATCAACCCTTATTCAATCAATGGAAGGTACAGAGTGGGAAGTGAAACCTCAAAGGCCTTGAATTCTAGGGCTAGTGTTCACCATTTTTCACTCAATTGCAACTATAGCTGCTCCTATATATTTGCCAAATTCAAATGTGCCTCTCATCAGAACTAACCAAAATGTGCAAAATCCCAATAGAAAGGGCATTCCCTCTCTAAGTGGCATCATGCACTTAATTTGGACGTGCCCATAATCACATTGCTAAACCAACAAAAGCAAATTGCACCAAAGATCTACAAGTGGAAGGGATCGTTTTGAAAAGGTTTCCTAGAGCCCTGCTTTAATGGAGCCCCTTTATTAGCATTTTCCTTTTCCCATACGAAGTCTTATTAATGATGCTTGTTTTTTTTTTCATTTTCCCATACAAAGGCTTATTAATGATGGTCTTTAAAGAATCCAAAACAACCAAAGCTTACCAACAAACTACACACAACAAACATGCTAATCACATCTTGATGTGTTTGCCTTTCTATTCATATGAAAGGCACATGGCACCATTAGGTTAACAAAAGGCACTTTGATAGCTCTTGATTTGACTTGTACCTCCCCTTGAGTCATCCATCAAAAACACATCCAAACAATTCCCTATCCCAGCCTGCCAACAACAAATATAGGTGTTGCACACCACTAGCCATTTTCAAGAAAAGTCAAGGTTATTTTGATTTTTAAAATATTGTGTTTTCAACTTATATGGTTCGTTTCCCAATTACGTGGATTGATTTTTATTTTTTATTAGGTCCTCTTTTATTGGGTTCATATCAACATTTTGAAAACATGTTGGACATAAAGACCATGCATTAATCACTTTTGCATAAGTTGAAATCTCAACACCATCATTTTGCTTCATCTTACACACCATAATGTGTAAGCATGCCGAATAATGCCACTTCTAACATAAAGTTACATATAAGAGGCCTATAATGAGAAACCATTCCATATAAGAGGGTTCTAATTTCTCTTCTCAAAAGGCATTTATATATTATATCCAAAATAAACCCAAATCTTTTACTCTCAAATTATTTTGAAAGACACAATTAGGGATTCTTTTATTACCCCTCAAAGGTGAACCTTACAAAGCATTTCCACAGAATCTCCTCCTTCCCAGGCACTCACCCTCCATCAATGGTCATCATTATTACCAAAAAGTTAGCTCAACATGGCTTGCCTAAGAGTATCAAGTCAAATAAATATGCATCAAGTCATTCAAGATCCTATGTTTAATTTATAAATATACAAGGATTTAAAAAACAATCCTCAAGTGTTGGACTTCCACAACAAGCTAATATGGTTACTTGGTTCCAATAAATAGTGAAGGTAACCTCTTTGAATGAGCGCATATATTTATTGACCTAAGGTGCATAATCCATCTCACTTTTTCCTCAAGGGCATCAGAACAATCCTATCTCACAAGATTAAATAAGCTAGGTATACTATATTGAGAGGTTCCAAATTGTCATTTAAATAACTTTGAATTGAAAACACGCAATGAGAATTTATAAACTAAATGGTATCTACTCATTAGGCTTGGAGCCTTAGAGAGGTAGAAAGCAAAAGGCAAACCTAACTAGCCAAACTAATCTCTCCGTCCCCCCCCCCCCTGTGTGTGTGTGTGGAATCAACAAGGCTCTTGTAGACCTCTTTCCCCAACCTCCTACTCTCTGGCCAGCTCTCTCTTTCCACGATGTTTTGTCCTCCCCACCCTCTAGTTTCCCCATGCATCACGCACATTAGCACTTGGTGCTCCTTTCCTTTTGCTATGCACTCTCACCCTTGCACTGGCCCACTTAATGTTTCACCTGCCCCACAATGTTTTCTCCCTACATCTTCTACGTTTCTAACCCACCTACATGTTTATTGCTCCCCCATGTCCACATTTTCATCCCTTCTTACATCTTGGGAGAAATAACCCTCAGTACTACACACACACACACACACACACACACACACAGAGGCACGCACACATGCACACACGTACGTACATACATACATACATACATATATATATATATATATATATATATATATATATATATAGGGGAGAGAGAGAGAGAGAGAGAGACAGAGAGAGAGAGAGAGAGAGAGAGAGAGAGAGTTTGTGATTCCTATTAAGGAAAGGTGTTTATTTAGTGTATGCTAGTGGGAGGCCTACCCAACAAGACCAATTGTGTAAGAGGGGGATTGATTCTAGTATTTGTGCACACTTGGGAACTTCTCTACATCTTTTGATTTCACGTCCAATTGCAACAAAGATGTGGGAATGTTTTTCTTGCATATGGACTCTGTTGACTAGTAGGCTCGTAATCTTAAAGATTTGATGTTTGGCACATTCCACATGGGATGGATAGCCCAAAACTTTTGAGCTTCTTCCATTTTTGTAGATGGGAAGGTCTGTGGCATGTTCGGTTTACAAGGAATGCTTTCATACTTGATGCAAAAGTTGGTAGTAAAGCTCTCAGAGATCGTGCCAAAGGGAAACTATGGTGGAAAATCTCTTCATTAACGTCAACCCATTCGTGGAGAATGATATAGCTATATATTGGATCAGGGTACTTCAAGCTACCATAGTGCCTTAGAGTAATTATGGGGGGAAAGGTTTGGACATCACATAGCGGCCATGTGGCCATTGGTAAAATAATTTAGGGAATATATCTCTATTGCAAAAAAAAAAAGGATTGTGATTGGGTGGAGGGGGGGGGAATAGACATACCCCGCTCCTTACATTATGTTTTCCTTTAAAAATTCATCCCCTCATGGTTGAGCTTAATATCCCCCACATAATCTTTACATGGATATGAATTTTGTTTGGGGCACACATCAAGTGATATACACTCCGCAAGGGTATGTAAAAGTACCCCTCTCAATCAAACACAAAGGTGCATATGGTATCTATATCAATCAATACTCCATCTCAAACTTCTTATTTGACCTTTATCATAAGCCGTTCAAAAATACATTTTGTTCTGCTTTGATTGAACATTGTTATAATAAATCATAATGATTAAGGTACTAGACCTTGTTTTCTCAAAGAAGAATATTGAGTCATAAATTGGTGGCTACATACAAACACATAATTCAAGACATTTTAAAGATACTTGAATGGCACATCACATCTCTGGACTTTAGTAAGAAACTGCTTCTCTATTTGTGACCATATATGTAACTTTGGGATTTATGCTAGTGATGACGTCTTCCTATGAGATAATAATTAGCAAGA
The DNA here is from genome assembly GCF_047967505.1 of Dipteris shenzhenensis. Lineage (NCBI taxonomy): Eukaryota > Viridiplantae > Streptophyta > Polypodiopsida > Gleicheniales > Dipteridaceae > Dipteris > Dipteris shenzhenensis. Next base: position 12,925,159 of record NC_141624.1, read on the forward strand.
AGAACATTATCATTATAGAGTCTAGCCTAGCATCCCCCCACTTGTTAGATCAGTATACTTTTGAACCTTCAAAGTTGATGCTCATGGCAATAGATTTAACACACTTTTTCTATGGTGGTAGGATAGATGGGGATGGGGGTGGGGATGCAAAGGGGGTGCGCTCAAAGATGATGAATGTGATAGACGGTGCCTATCAATTCACTTTGATTATTATAAAATATAAATGTTCACAAGGTTGTTAGGTGACACATGGTTCTTTTCAATTCTTCTAACCACCTTTACTATGATTATTCTAAGAAAGCCTTTAAATATGATTATAGTTAGATTATTTAAAGAGAGCCTTTCAATATATTTACATGAACATCTTTACCTTTTTCCTTCTTGCCCTTTTCCATCATTATCGTACTTAGGTGAATCTTGTTTCACCTATATTTATATTCCTTGAAGGAGGTATGTTCCCTACTCTCAAAATAGTGTCAATCCATGTCAAGTCTTAGTCTCTCTCTCTCTCTCTCTCTCTCTCTCTCTAATTATTGTGAAGTCCTAGTTATTCTATGAGTACATAATATCCTAAGTTTTAGAGCATGATAATCTAAACGAGGACTTTTATTACATAACTTATGTATTAGTTACATGTTAGTGTTGTATTTGCTAAAAAGTCCATTCAACCAACTTCTCATGCATCTTATTACTTAATAAGTGACTAATTTGTGATCAGTCAAGCCTTTCTTCATTTTATAATGATGTCAGATACTTGACATCTTTGGAACTACACATAGGACTCACATGCAGACAATCCCACTTTATTTTTTTCTATTTATGTACTTTTTCAAAATAGTTATATTCTCTTAGTACTTATAATGACTTTAATATTAATGACAACTAGCATAGGTAGTTGAGCATTGTGACTTTTCTTAACCATTGAACACCAAATGCAAACATAGGAAATGTCAGGCTGACCTATTACTTCACATGAATAATTATATTTTTCAAGAGAACATTGATCATTTTCTATTTTGATATGTTAGTTCTTATTGGTTGTTTTGTTGAAATTGTTGTTATCTGCCAGCCTCAAATATTGCCATTAAATATCTCTTTGTAGAAATATATAAGAATTGATGTGTGTAGTATGGTTCAAATGGTCAAAGCCCATTACTGTTTTATTTTAAAATCAATTTCTTGTGTTTCACCTCTAAAAAAAGCAAATGTTTTAAAAAATAATAGGTTTTTACTTGTTATGTGCACCTTCTTACTCTTGAAAATACAATTCCAAGGGTTTCAAGTCCCAAAGTCACCCTTAGTTTGTGTAAGTGTGAAACATATATTGTTTATTGCAAGCATACAAAACGTCGACCTAGAAATCATAAGAAGGAGAATCTGAGTTTGTACATAGGATTTCTAATTTTGCAAGTATATTTTTTCCCGAGTTTCAATTTAAGGTCACTCGAAAATTATGGCATGCAACATGCTTTAATTTTATAATTGATGAAAGGAATATCAATTTTATAGGAGCTATTGCAAGGGGAGAAACTTTTAGAGATTCTCATGCCATTTGATATGATATCGTACTGGAACCTATTTGAAGCTATGATTGGAAAGATATAAAACTTGAAAAATTATCAAACATCCTACCATAAGATCACGTTAATCATGCCCTTGCACTATTGCAATTTTTTAAGTTAATACCTAGGACAACGTGACATAAGAATACATTTATGTGCACCTTTAGTAGCATAATACAAGCCTTTACAATCCCATATTTTTGCAATCATAACTCCAAATGACGTGACATAAGATGTCAATCTAAATGACAAGATTCCTTACGTTTTTGTGGTATATTTTCTAGAGAAATTAGGGAAAAAAAGCATTCCTAGGTTTTATGAAAAGCCAAATAGAATATATGTAGAGCTTCGCATGCCATTTGCTTTTGTGTATCCTACATGAAGGGAGCATGAAGGGATTTCTTTTTGTATATCCTATATGACGCCATTTATTTTTTTCTATCCTACATGGTGCCATTTATTTATGTATATCCTACATGATTCCATTTAGAGTTGTGGTTGAAAGTATATGGTCTTGCAATAACCTATCAACAAGGGAGCATGAATATGTGTCCATATTCTAGGCTATTCCGAGAGTTTGTAAAGAAATGCAGTCGCAAAATCATAGGACCAATGTAGCATATTGGCGCACCACCATTGTGATTATTCTAAGTTTGGATCTTTGAACCACCACTCCACATGGGGTCATGTACAAGATCAAATCAAGATTTACATGTTTATATTTTTTCTTCCTCTTTGTATGTGTAGAGCTCTTAGATTTTTGATACTCAATTCCACTAGAAATAAATTTAAGATACCATGTTCCATTTTCAAAAGGGAATCGCACAATGGGAAAATTGAGAAAATTTGAAAATACAACAAGAAATTCACACATAAAATGATCAGTTACATTACACGCGAAGTTCTTACTAAAGAATGTGGTTTATAGTAGCCTATTGCCTTTTTGGGGGGGCAAGGGGTGGGAGGGTGCCAATAGATGGTTTGATTTACTGCACTTGAAATTATATGCATTTTCTATTGCCATTTGACATGGTATATTACACCGATGTTTGTGAGAGTCACATACATGTGGGGATCCTCTCTCTAATAATATTATGGATGTAAAATTACCTAATACTACATGCCTACAAATGTGAGCTAACAATTGCTCTTAGGGAATTAATTACTTTAAAAGTATCAAGTTTCTACAAATATTTAGAAAATAGATACTTGTAATGTGACCCTTCTCACTAGTACCAAGTCATAAGCTAACAAAATATCTTTTGAGTTCTCATAAGACCGTATTAGATAATTCGGGAAAAACCCAATTCCCAGAATGGCAGTTTTGGAAGAAATTGTAGCTCCCCTCAATGAAAAAACAAGAGAAATATGTGAAAATAGACTAGATAGCCATTCATGAAGTGTGAAATATCAACTACATTCTCAAATAATAAATAGAATATCAGTGTCTAAACTACGTTATCATCAACAAAATAATAAACTTTGAAACCCATTTGAGTTAGATTCATCTCGTGAGCCATAGTAATGTTCAAAAACACCTTCATAATTCTGGAATTTCCATTGATATTGAGACTCGCTTTTGTTGTGAGCATTCTCATTTGAAAATCTCCAAAACACCGTTTACAAAATGTAGAGTGTAATTAATAACCATGAGTATTGCAATGAAAATGCACAGGCTCTTTAACTTAGTAAGATATGTAGTTGATGGAGAATCAAGATATGTAGTTGAGGAGAATGAATGCAAGATATGTAGTTGATGGAAAATCAATGGGCAATGACAAGCATTTGATGTAATTTAGGTGGCAATGACAATCATTTATTGTGCACTTTCAATTTTTGGACTGACTATCATTATTGTAAAATGATAACTTTACATGTCATGTTGATTACTCATTGCAAAGTAAAAAAGTACATTTTAGGATGGAAACATAACAACTTGTTGATACACCATTGAAATCCCTGAAATAAATCATGATTCCAAAGAAACTCTCAACCACTAGCGGAGAATGGCAGTAGGATAATGGCAAAAGTGCCAATGCACATGTGAGTTTAGGATTCCTTGTGCATGTTTTCAGGTCATGATATGAGATTGGCACCACTACCATTCTCCACTGGTGGCATTCTCCACAGAGATTGGCACAATTCCATATGATCTCTGCACATGGGAGTTTAGGCTTCTCAATGACATTTCTTAGGGCCTAATAAGAGATTGGCACCACTGCCATTCTTCACTTGTACAAATGTTTACCCTACTATTCTAGGAGGGGTATTCCAGTGATCATAGGAGAGTGGTGTCCGATTCCAATCCACATGTGAGTTTGACGATCTCAGAGACTGACACAATTCCATATGATCTCTACACAACGGAGACAATGATCACTACATAAAAGAATGCACATGTGAGTTTAGGATTCCTTGTGCACCACTGCCATTCTCCACTGGTGGCATTATATAATGGCAAAACTGCCAATCCACATGAGTTTATGATTCCTTGTGCTTGTTTTCAGGTCATGGTATGAGATTGGCACCACTACCATTCTCCACTGTTGGCATTCTCCACAGAGATTAATACAATTCCATATGATCTCTACACAGCGGAGATAGTGACCACTACATAGAAGAATGCACATGTGAGTTTAGGCTTCTCAATGCCATTTCTTAGGGCCTAATAAGAGATTGGCACCACTACCATTCTCTTGTACAAATGTTTACCCTACTATTCTAGGAGGGGTATTCCAATGATCATAGGCGAGTGGTGTCCGATTCCAATCCACATGTGAGTCTGATGATCTCAGTATAATTATGTAGGTGCTACCATGAGTTTGGCATCACTTCCATTCTCCACTAGTGGTTGTCTAGACAAACTAAACCTATAGATTGACATTCCAAGGCCTAATAAGAGATTGACACAATTCCATATGATCTCTACACAGCGGAGATAGTGATCACTACATAGAAGAATGAGCATGTGAGTTTAGGCTTGTCAATGCCATTTCTTAGGGCCTAATAAGAGATTGGCACCACTGCCATTCTCCACTTATAGAAATGTTCACCCTACTATTCTAGGAGGGGTATTCCAATGATCATAGGAGAGTGGTGTCCGATTCCAATCCACATGTGAGTTTGATGAACTCAGAGATTGACACAATTCCATATGATCTCTACACAGCGGAGACAGTGATCTCTACATAGAAGAATGCACATGTGAGTTTAGGATTCCTTGTGCATGTTTGCAGGTCATGTTATGAGATTGGCACCACTACCATTCTCCACTGGTGGCATTCTCCACAGAGATTGACACAATTCCATATGATCTCTACACAGCGGAGACAGTGATCGCTACATAGAAGAATGAGCATGTGAGTTTAGGCTTCTCAATGCCATTTCCAATTCCCAATTCGGGGAAAAACCCAATTTCCAGAATGGCAGTTTTGGAAGAAATTGTAGCTCCCCTCAATGAAAAAACAGGAGAAATATGTGAAAATAGACTAGATAGCCATTCATGAAGTGTGAAATATCAACTACATTCTCAAATAATAAATAGAATATCAGTGTCTAAACTACGTTATCATCAACAAAATAATAAACTTTGAAACCCATTTGAGTTAGATTCATCTCGTGAGCCATAGTGATGTTCAAAAACACCTTCATAATTCTGGAATTTCCATTGATATTGAGACTCGCTTTTGTTGTGAGCATTCTCATTTGAAAATCTCCAAAACACCGTTTAAAAAATGTAGAGTATAATTAATAACCATGAGTATTGCAATGAAATGCACAGGCTCTTTAACTTAGTAAGATATGCAGTTGATGGAAAATCAAGATATGTAGTTGAGGAGAATGAATGCAAGATATGTAGTTGATGGAAAATCAATGGGCAATGACAAGCATTTGATGTAATTTAGGTGGCAATGACAATCATTTATTGTGCACTTTCAATGTTTGGACTGACTAGCATTACAAAAAAATAACTTTACATGTCATGTTGATAACTCATTGCAAAGTAAAAAAGTACACTTTAGGATGAAAACATAACTTGTTGATACACCATTGAAATCCTTGAAATAAATCATGATTCCAAAGAAACTCTCAATTTCTAGCCCCAAAGAGAATGGCACCGGAAAGAATGGCACGAGAGACACTGTAGTTATGAACATGTTTGCATATTATTCACACACAACAATTACGCACCAATTTACATAGTTGGCAAGAAAGTAGTAATTCCCATAAGTAATGATTGTATAAAGATATACAATGTTGTTATTCAAAACTCATAGTCTGCAAATAGCTCCTCTCCTGCATGTATATCATCTATGGATTCAATACAAATGTGACCATATTCTGCAATATCTATGTTCATCATGGGGTCATACCAAGGTGGAACATCAGGGGAAAATACATAACAAACATTTGGCTTTACATTGGTATTTCTATTGCTGTTAATAAATCCTGCCACATTGCCATATTGAACATCACCAACAATATGCACCATATCCTTCATAGGGACAGTAGGGTCCTCTTGGATCGAGTATTTCTTTAGCCTTGGATGAACTCTACATAATTCCTTCCAGTCTCTGTAGGAGTACTTGTCACCTCCATAATGGAGAATAGTAGTCCCTCTCTTGATGGAGCCATGCACAAACAAGCCCAAGCCAGCTCCTGTAATGGTTGACTCATGCACCTCGAAAGCCACATTTTTTATCCAGAACACTTCGTTGATAGGGACAGGTAACTTTGGTGGTCCAAATGGATCTCGTTCTGGTATGTACCTACTCAAGCTTGATTTGAACGTACATCTATCTACATCACAAAAGACAAATTCAATTAGCTACAACAACAGTTATATATATTGAGATAAAATCAAAAAACACTTTGACATATGTACCTTCATGAAAAATACGCATTCTGTAGTCGGGTTATGTAGCCCTTAGCAATGTATTTCTTGATATAGCGACCTTTGTACCCTAGGTCTATAGCCAATTGAGAAACTTGCATAGCATTCATGCTAGAGAGTTGCGGAGCGTTTCTTAAAAGTCTTATTTGGGATGCATTGAGTTTAGGCACCTGGCCATCACCACCATGGGTTGCCCTACCACCTATATCCCTCTCTCTTAGTTGATCTGCAAGAGGAAGATTTCTTGTTTTATATTCCATTCTTGACCATGCATGATTTTCCTCCCTCCATTCATCAATTACTTTTTGGACAAGGTTGAAATCCTTATGCCCCTCCATCACAGGTAATTGTCCATACCGATTTGTCTCAATCATGCTGCGCACATCTCTAGTCTCATCGAGTTGTAGTAAGTACGGCATCAACTCTCTCAATAGAATATTATCATCCTTGTCTTGTACATCAAACGTTGAAGGAAATATGCAATTTGATGGAGGGCTAATGCAAGCCTTGTATGGGGAGTCATCAACAAGAATTGTCCTTCTAGCATCACATCCAAATGCCTTTGAGATTTTTGCTAAGGGTTTGAACATTGCCTCAACACCAACCTTGTCAGGCCTATTTATCCTTGTCTTACTGTAAGTGTAGCATCCTTGCTGAGACCATATAACAAAGAAAGGGAGGCTCTCATTTGCATAATTTTGCAGCTTTCCTACCATATCAAGTACGTTATGCTCCATTGCAGTTGACCAGATACCTACATTAAATCTTTGTAGCAAGATTTTAAGAAATTCTATGCACCCAGGACGAACAACCATATAACTATTTTTGCCATGCATAATAGACGGATGTATTGGAGACTTGAATAGGCAGCGACTTAATAACAGGCCATTCAAGTCTAATATGATTGTTAATCGTGGCATATCCAAAGAAATTGTATGTGGATATAGATCCAAATTCTCCTTGAAGTTGCTGGCTTCTGACTCATCCAACTTTTACAAAGCCATAAACATTCTTGAAATAAAAAATTCATACAAAACAAAGTTTATTACTTACATCCCAACTTTGTCGATCTTTATGCCCTTTGACAAGGCCTTGGGCTGGTTTCTTTGGTCGTCCGAATGCAATCCACTGTGCCCTTAGGTGTTGTAAGATATCGATATATGGTTGATTTTTCAAAACGGTCTGTGCCTCCATGTTGGCCATTGATGATATCTTACAACTTGCTTCAACTGGTGCATTGACAACAATTCTCGCCTTCCTCCGTGTATAGAAACCTTTTCGTTGATTGAAGGCTTCTCCATGTGCTTTAGTTATAAATATCCTTGCAGCATAAATTGAATGCTGCCCTGCGAGAATCCAATAATTATACTCCTTTAACTTTTCCACCTTTATCTCTTCCTTGCACATCGGAGTATTTGTGCCTATGTGGTAAGGCATAAGATATGCACATGTTGCAGGAGGTCGTGCATTCATTGCAAAACTCTTGACCAAGTCACTGACATAGCTGAGGGTCAACGTCCTGTACACATATTGGCTTGGTGCTCTAAAGCAATTCATCACTGGGATCAACACCTCAAACTCCAAACCAAATGGGAAGTACTCTACGTACTCCATCAAGCCTGTCATACTTGTGTCCTTCCTTTCCAATTTCTTTTGTAGTGCCTTAAAGTCAACATCTGGCTGGATTTTCTTATATAGGATGATAGTTGCTTCAGATGATTTCTCACCATGTCCTGTATATGTGTCTCACCACTCCCCGTTGCATCACCTCCACTTCCAATTCCATCAGTGACTATTCCCGTACCTCCCTGTTTTTCTCCTAAAGTTGTCTCTTTGTCTTTAGCATCCAGTTTATCCCCAATGCTTGTTTTTCCATCTGACCTTATTTCCTTCTCACCTGTTGTTTCCTCCTCACCGGTCTCTATAGCCTTCTCTTTCAATGTGTTCTGAAACACTTGAGAGCTTGATCCAACAACATCACTTTTCTTGGTTCTTTTCGAAACTTTTCTACTCTTTTTTATATCTTGCTTTATCCCTTTTGTTACCAAATCAAAGCTTTCTAATATCTGTTGGTTGGTATAATTTTCTGGCTCATTAATCCAACCCCTAGATATCATCGTGTCCTCCCCAGTAGCATTCATCCTCGCATGATCAAAACAAGCAGGATCCAATTGATACACATTGCCTCCCAATGTATGAATTTGGAGACAAGGAACGTTGTCTTTCTCGGTATCCTTCATCTCTTGAACTTGTCCAACATCTTCAAAAGTTTTTCCTTGGATGTTCACAAAACAATGCACTTTATGAAGTTTTTGGAGTTCGTTATTGTATATATCCAAAAACCATCCTCTTCCAGAACTAACTCCATCATAAACTGACACCTCTCGAACCTTTCGCTTTCCCTTGCTAGCCATTCTTGCAATGTTCTGTTAACAAAAGAACCAAGGACACAATGAAATGTATAATAGAAAATCATAACTGTAGTAGGAAATATTACAGCCACAATGCAACTTCTATTAACAAAATAACCAAGGCGAAGCAACTTATATATGCATTATGAAAAACTATACCAACACAGCAAGCAAATATACACAATGTCAATCTCCACATATATTGACACAATTCCATATGATCTCTACACAGCGGAGATAGTGAACACTACATAGAAGAATGCACATGTGAGTTTAGCATTCCTTGTGCATGTTTTCAGGTCATGGTATGAGATTGGCACCACTGCCATTCTCCACTGGTGGCATTCTCCACAGAGATTGACACATGCTTCTCAATGCCATTTCTTAAGGCCTAATAAGAGATTGGCACCACTGCCATTCTCCACTTGTAGAGATGTTTACCCTACTATTCTAGGAGGGGTATTCCAATGATCGTAGGAGAGTGGTGTCTGATTCCGATCCACATGTGAGCGGAGACAGTGATCACTACATAGAAGAATGCACATATGAGTTTAGGCTTCTCAATACCATTTCTTAGGGCCAGCATGAGTTTGGCATCACTGCCATTCTCCGCTAGTGAATATCTAGCCAAACTAAACCTATAGATTGACATTCCACTAATTTTATTCGCCAGAGTAGGATAATGGCAAAAGTGCCAATGCACATGTGAGTTTAGGATTCCTTGTGCATGTTTTCAGGTCATGGTATGAGATTGGCACCGCTGCCGTTCTCCACTGGTGGCATTCTCCACAGAGATTAACACAATTCTATATGATCTCTACACAGCGGAGACAGTGATCACTACATAGAAGAATGCACATTACCACTAGCGAAGAATGGCAGTGGGATAATGGCAAAAGTGCCAATGCACATGTGAGTTTAGGATTCCTTGTGCCAATGCACATGTGAGTTTAGGCTTCCCAATGCCATTTCTTAGGGCCTAATAAGAGATTGGCACCACTGCCATTCTCCACTTGTACAAATGTTTACCCTACTATTCTAAGTTTAGGCATCACAATGCCATTGTCTAGGGCCCAATAAGAGATTGGCACCACTGCCATTCTCCGCTTGTACAAATGTTTACCCTAATATTCTGAGAGGGGTATTCCAAGGATCATAGGATAATGGTGCTCGATTCCAATCCACATGTTATCTGCATGAGATTGGCATCACTTCCATTCTCCACTGGTGGCAGTCTATATAAATTAAACTTGTATCTTGACATTCCACAAATTTTATTGGTTGTAGTAGTATAATTGCAAAAGTGCCAATGCACATGTGAGTTTAGGATTCCTTGTGCCATTTTTAAGGTCTTGGTATGTACCATTCTCCACTGGTGGCATTTCATATGATATCTATACATGATATCTATACAGCGGAGACAGTGATCACTACATAGAAGAATCCACATGTTAGTTTGATGGTCTCAGTGTCATCATGTATTTGCTAGCATGAGATTGGCATCACTGCCATTCTCCACTAGTGGTAATCATCACTGCCATTCCAATCATCATAGGAGAGTGGTGTCCGATTCCAACCCACATGTGAGTCTGATGATCTCAGTGTCATTATGTAGGTGCCACCATGAGTTTGGCATCACTGCCAATTTCCACTAGTGGTTGTCTAGACAAACCTAACCTATAGATTGACATTCCACCACATAGAAGAATGCACATTACCACTAGCGGAGAATAGCAGTAGGATAATGGCAAAAGTGCCAATGCACATGTGAGATTGGCACCACTACCATTCTCCACTAGTGGCATTATCCACATAGATTGACACAATTCCATGTGATCTCTGCACATGTGAATTTAGGCTTCTCAATGCCATTTCTTAGGGCCTAATAAGGCCTAATAAGACACTGGCACCACTGCCATTCTCCACTTGTACAAATGTTTACCCTACTATTCTAGGAGGGGTATTCCAGTGATCATAGGAGAGTGGTGTCCTATTCCATTCCACATGTGAGTTTGATGATCTCAGTGTCATAGTGTAGTTGCAAGCATGAGATTGGCATCACTACCATTCTCTGCTAGTGGTAATCTAGACAAACTAAACATATAGATTAACATTCCACTATATTGAAGGATGCACATTACCACTAGCGGAGAATGGCAATAGGATAATGGCAAAAGTGCCAATGCACATGTGAGTTTAGGATTCCATGTGCATGTTTTCAGGTCATGGTATGAGATTGACACCACTGCCATTCTCCACTAGTGGCATTCTCCATAGAGATTCGCACAATTCCATATGATCTCTGCACATGTGAGTTTAGGCTTCTCAATGACATTTCTTAGGGCCTAATAAGAGATTGGCACCACTGCCATTCTTCACTTGTACAAATGTTTACCCTGCTATACTAGGAGGGGTATTCCAGTGATCATAGGAGAGTGGTGTCCGATTCCAATCCACATGTGAGTTTGATGAACTCAGAGATTGACACAATTCCATATGATCTCTACACAGTGGAGACAGTGATCTCTACATAGAAGAATGCACATGTGAGTTTAGGATCCCTTGTGCATGTTTGTAGGTCATGGTATGAGATTGGCACCAGTACCATTCTCCACTGTTGGCATTCTCCACAGAGATTAACACAATTCCATATGAATTCTACACAGCGGAGACAGTGACCACTACATAGAAGAATGCACATGTCAGTTGAGGCTTCTCAATGCCATTTCTTAGGGCCTATGCCATTCTCCACTTGTACAAATGTCTACCCTACTATTCTAGAAAGGGAATTCCAGTGATCATAGGAGAGTGGTGTCCTATTCCATTCCACATGTGAGTGATGATGATCTCAGAGATTGACACAATTCCATTTGATCTCTACACAGCGGAGACAGTCAGCGGAGACAGTCATCACTCCATAGAAGAATGCACATGTGAGTTTAGGATTCCTTGTGCATGTTTTCAGGTCATGGTATGAGATTGGCACCACTGCCATTCTCCACTGGTGGCATTCCCCACAGAGATTGACACAATTCCATATGATCTCTGCACAGCGGAGACAGTGATCACTACATAGAAGAATGCACATGTGAGTTTAGGCTTCTCAATGACATTTCTTAGGGCCTAATAAGAGATTGGCACCACTGCCATTCTTCACTTGTACAAATGTTTACCCTACTATACTAGGAGGGGTATTCCAGTGATCATAGGAGAGTGGTGTCCGATTCCAATCCACATGTGAGTTTGATGAACTCAGAGATTGACACAATTCCATATGATCTCTACACAGCGGAGACAGTGATCACTACATAGAAGAATGCACATGTGAGTTTAGGATTCCTTGTGCATGTTTGCAGGTCATGGTATGAGATTGGCACCAGTACCATTCTCGAGTGATCACTACATAGAAGAATGCACATGTGAGTTTAGGCTTCTCAATACCATTTCTTAGGGCCTAATAAGAGATTGGCTCCACTGCCATTCTCCACTTGTACAAATGTTCACCCTACTATTCTCCTTGTGCAAATGTTTAGGATTCCTTGTGCATGTTTTCAGGTCATGGTATGAGATTGGCACCACTGCCATTCTCCACCGGTGGCATTCTCCATAGAGATTGGCACAATTGCATATGATCTCTGCACATGTGAGTTTAGGCTTCTCAATGACATTTCTTAGGGCCTAATAAGAGATTGGCACCAGTGCCATTATTCACTTGTATAAATGTTTACCCTACTATTCTAGGAGGGGTATTCCAGTTATCATAGGAGAGTGGTGTCCGATTCCAATCCACATGTGAGTCTGATGATCTCAGCATCATTATGTAGGTGCCACCATGAGTTTGGCAGGCATCACTGCCATTCTCCACTAGTGGTTGTCTAGACAAACTAAACCTATAGATTGACATTCCAAGGCCTGATAAGAGATTGACACAATTCCATATGATCTCTGCACAACGGAGACAGTGATCACTACATAGAAGAATGCACATGTGAGTTTAGGATTCCTTGTGCATGTTTGCAGGTCATGTTATGAGATTGACACAATTCCATATGATCCCTACACAGCGGAGACAATGATCACTACATAGAAGAATGCACATTGCCACTAGCGGACAATGGTACTAGGATAATGGCAAAAGTGCCAATGCACATGTGAGTTTAGGATTCCTTGTCCATGTTTTCAGGTCATGGTATGAGATTAGCATCACTACATAGAAGAATGCACATGTGAGTTTAGGATTCCTTGTGCATGTTTTTAGGTCATGGTATGAGATTGGCACCACTGCCATTCTCCACTTGTGGCATTCTCCACAGAGATTGGCACAATTCCATATGATCTCTGCACATGTGAGTTTAGGATTTCTTGCGCATGTTTTCAGGGGTATTCCAATCATCATAGGAGAGTGGTGTCCGATTCCAATCCACATGTGATTCTGATGATCTCAGTGTTATTATGTAGGTGCCACCATGAGTTTGGCATCACTGCCATTTTCCACTAGTGGTTGTCTAGACAAACTAAACCTATAGATTGACATTCCACTACATAGAAGAATGCACATTGCCACTAGCGGAGAATGGCAATAGGATAATGGCAAAAGTGCCAATGCACATGTGAGATTGGCAGCACTACCATTCTCCACTGGTGGCATTCTCCACAAAGATTGACACAATTCCATGTGATCTCTGCACATGTGAATTTAGGCTTCTCAATGCCATTTCTTAGGGTCTAATAAGAGATTGGCGCCACTGCCATTCTCCACTTGTACAAATGTTTACCCTACTATTCTAGGAGGGGTATTCCAGTGATCATAGGAGAGTGGTGTCCTATTCCATTCCACATGTGAGTTTGATGATCCACATATGATCCCTACACAGCGGAGACAGTGATCACTACATAGAAGAATGCACATTACCTTCCATTCTCCATATGATCTCTGTACAGCAGAGACAGTCATCAATACATAGAAGGAGAGTGGTGTCCTATTACCTTCCATTCCACATATGATCTCTACACAGCGGAGACAGTGATCACTACATAGAAGAATGCACATGTGAGTTTAGGCTTCTCAATGCCATTTCTTAGGGCCTAACAAGAGATTGGCACCACTGCCATTCTCCACTTGTACAAATGTTTACCCTACTATTCTAGGAGGGGTATTCCAGTGATCATAGGAGAGTGGTGTCCTATTCCATTCCACAAGTGTAGTTGCAAGCATGAGATTGGCATCACTGCCATTTTCCGCTAGTGGTAATCTAGATTAACTGAACCTATAGATTGACATTCCAATACATAGAAGGATGCACATTGCCACTAGCGGAGAATGGCAGTAGGATAATGGCAAAAGTGCCAATGCACATGTGAGTTTAGGATTCCTTGTGCATGTTTTCAGGTCATGGTATGGTATTGGCACCACTGCCATTCTCCACTAGTGGCATCCTCCACAGAGTTTGACACAAATCCATATGATCCCTGCACAGCGGAGAGAGTGATCACTACATAGAAGAATGCACATTACCACTAGCGGAGAATGGCAGTAGGATAATGGCAAAAGTGCCAATGCACATGTGAGTTTAGGATTCCTTGTGCATGTTTTCAGATCATGGTATGAGATTGGCACCACTGCCATTCTCCACTGGTGGCATTCTCCACAGAGATTGGCACAATTCCATAAGATCTCTGCACATGTGAGTTTAGGCTTCTCAATGACATTTCTTAGGGCCTAATAAGAGATTGGCACCAGTGCCATTATTCACTTGTACAAATGTTTGCCCTACTATTCTAGGAGGGGTATTCCAGTGATCATAGGAGAGTGGTGTCCGATTCCAATCCACATGTGAGTCTGATGATCTAAGCATCATTATGTAGGTGCCACCATGAGTTTGGCATCACTGCCATTCTCCACTAGTGGTTGTCTAGACAAACTAAACCTATAGATTGACATTCCAAGGCCTGATAAGAGATTGACACAATTCCATATGATCTCTGCACAACGGAGACAGTGATCACTACATAGAAGAATGCACATGTGAGTTTAGGATTCCTTGTGCATGTTTGCAGGTCATGTTATGAGATTGGCACCACTATCATTCTACACTGGTGGCATTCTCCACAGAGATTGACACAATTCCATATGATCCCTACACAGCGGAGACAATGATCACTACATAGAAGAATGCACATTGCCACTAGCGGATAATGGTACTAGGATAATGGCAAAAGTGCCAATGCACATGTGAGTTTAGGATTCCTTGTGCATGTTTTCAGGTCATGGTATGAGATTGGCACCACTACATAGAAGAATGCACATGTGAGTTTAGGATTCCTTGTGCATGTTTTTAGGTCATGGTATGAGATTGGCACCACTGCCATTCTCCACTGGTGGCATTCTCCACAGAGATTGGCACAACTCCATATGATCTGTGCACATGTGAGTTTAGGATTTCTTGTGCATGTTTTCAGGGGTATTCCAATCATCATAGGAGAGTGGTGTCCGATTCCAATCCACATGTGAGTCTGATAATCTCAGTGTCATTATGTAGGTGCCACCATGAGTTTGGCATCACTGCCATTTTCCACTACTGGTTGTCTAGATAAACTAAACCTATAGTTTGAGCATCTCTCCTCTTCTTGCAACAAAAGCCCAACTAACTCGTCGAACGAGAGTGGGGCTGCCCTGAAATAATGGTAGTAGGATAATGGCAAAAGTGCCAATGCACATGTGAGATTGGCAGCATTGCCATTCTCCACTGGTGGCATTCTCCACAAAGATTGACACAATTCCATGTGATCTCTACGCAGCGGAGACAGTGATCACTACATAGAAGAGTGAGCATGTGAGTTTAGGCTTCTCAATGCCATTTCTTAGGGCCTAATAAGAGATTGGCACCACTGCCCTTCTCCACTGGTGGCATTCTCCACAGAGATTGGCACAATTCCATATGATCTCTGCACATGTGAGTTTAGGCTTCTCAATGCGCATGTGAGATTGGCAGCACTGCCATTCTCCACTAGTGGCATTCTCCACAAAGATTGACACAATTCCATGTGATCTCTACATAGCGGAGACAGTGATCACTACATAGAAGAATGAGCATGTGAGTTTAGGCTTCTCAATGCCGTTTCTTAGGGCCTAATAAGAGATTGGCACCACTGCCATTCTCCACTTGTACAAATGCTTAGCCTACTATTCTAGGAGGGGCATTCCAGTGATCATAGGAGAGTGGTGCCCTATTCCATTCTACAAGTGAGTTTGATGATCTCAGTGAAGCCAAAATTTAGAATTAGGACATTCCATTGGAAGAATGGCACTAGTGCCATTCTCCATTTTCCAATGGGAGAATGGCACTAGTGCCAGTCTCCATTTTCCTATTACAAAGTCAAAAAATTAGGACATTCCATTGGGACATTCCATTGGGAGAATGGCACTAGTGCCATTCTCCATTTTCCAATGGGAGAATGGCACTAGTGCCATTCTCCATTTTCCTATTACAATGGAGAATGGCACTAAACCTATAGATTGACACTCCACTAATTCCAATGGGAGAATGGCATTGGTGCCCTTCTACCTTTGTGAAGCCAAAATTTTGAATTAGGACATTCCATTGGGAGAATGGCACTAGTGCCATTCTCCATTTTCCAATGGGAGAATGGCACTAGTGCCAGTCTCCATTTTCCTATTACAAAGCCAAACAATTAGGACATTCCATTGGGAGAATGGCACTAGTGCCATTCTCCATTTTCCTATTCCTAGTGCCATTCTCCATTTTCCTATTACAAAGCAAAAAAATAGGACATTCCATTGGGACATTCCATTGGGAGAATGGCACTAGTGCCATTCTCCATTTTCCTATTCTCCAGTGCCATTCTCCCATTGCAATGTCCTAATATAAATTTCGTTTTGGAAATACAATTTCAAACAGAATAATTTGAATTTGAATTTAAATTTAATATTGGAGAGAATGGCATACTTGCCACTCTAAATATCCAAATTCAAAAGGGAACAATGGCGGGAAGAGCACTGGTGCCACTCTCACGGACTTCTTATGAGGTCTTGGAGAATGGCACTGGTGCCATTCTCCATTTAAAATTAGAAATTCAATCTCTAAATTTGCCATTCAATCATGAAAATCAAAATTGAGATTGAAATTTAACTTGAAATCAAAATTTGAAAACTAGAATTTAGGTTTTGAAATACAATTTCAAAAGCATAATTTCAATTTGAAATACAAATTGAAATTAAAATTATCAATATGAATTTGAATTTGAATTTAGATTTGGAGAGAATGGCATAAGTGCCATTCTGTATATCCAAAATTCAAAAGGGCACAATGGCGGGAAGACCTATATTTCAAAATTTGAATTATTTAGTAGTTTCAAACTATCACTTTCAACTTTCAAATCTACATTTCAGACAAATCAAGACCTTTTCTCTCATTTCAATTGATGCCTTTCCCTCCTCACTTTCTATTCATTCCAAACAAATTGGAGAGGAGTCTCAGAGTCTCAGAGTTTTACTCACCACAGCTCGCACGGAGAGTCTTGAGGCAAGAAGACAACCAGCGGCTCGACAGCCTGAAGCTGGAAGGAAACAACACAATTGACAATTGAAGCTCAATCAGTTCGGTAGCTTCTCTTTAATTTTCAGATTTTTTGCTTTCTTTCTTGCAATTTGGCTTCATCCTCCAACAGGAGGGTTGAAAGAAAGAGAGGAAAGCTCCTCCACCATCTACGCAATAAGATAACAAGAGGGTTGAAAGAAAGAGAGGAGAGATATACCCGTGACAGACTGCTCGATTGGAACGGAGGCGTCGATTGGAACGAAGGTAATTCTCTATTTCACGCTTGGAACTCAGACTGCTCGATTAATTAGATCAAGTACTTGCTCGCAAGGAACCCCGAATTGCCACTACTGAATTTCCAAAGGATGAGCCTGCTTTTACAGCGTTATTTGAGAATAAATAGGTGAACTGAATTTCCAAAGGATGAGCCTTCGATCGCTTGCTTTTACAGCGTTATTCGAGAATAAATAGGCGAATTGGTGTCGCTAATACGGAGTTATTCGAGAACGGTTACGAGCTCTTTTGATTGTAACTCATGACCTACCGACAGCTATTCCGTCATCGTTGTCCCGAGAAGAAGCCAACTTGCAAGAAAGAAAGAAAGCTATTCCGTCATTGCAATTTGATGATTCCGTCATCGTTGTCCCGGGAAGAGGTAGCTCTCAAACGACTTTAGTGACGAGGAAAGGAGAAGCTTGAACGAAGATACGCTTGAGGAGAAGCTTGGCAAAGATGATACGACTTCAGTGACGAGGAAAGGAGAAGCTTGAACGAAGATGATACGACTTCAGTGACGAGGAGAAGCTTGGGAAGACGATACGAATGAGAGATAAGGAGAAGCTTTACGAAAAGATACGCATGATGAGAAAAAGCTGGCGAAAAGCTACGGATTGGCGAAAAGCTACGGCAAGGAGACTAGCACGCATTGCGATGCGATCCACTTAGGGCAACGAGCGTAATGATTAGAAGGATCTAGGGTTTTCCATTTTTTTACTTCGTAAGTTTAGCATTTGCATTTCTTTTGCATTTCATTAAAAACAAATCGATATCTTTTGCATTTCGTTAAAAACAAATTATTCTTTATGTAATGTGCCTTTCTCAAGGTTACTATCATCTCTACATTTTTTTCCTTTTAGCATGCTATGATGTGTTAAGAAATGCCTGGAAGACCAGCCGACCCTTCAGAAAACATGCCGGCGGGCAGATGAAGGATCGCGCATAGGTCATACCGTCGGGCCTGGGGCTACCGGCAGCCCCCGGACCCTGCCGCTGGGGGCTTTGCCCCCAGACCCCCACCGGGGGCCTGCGCCCCCCGGACCCCCTGCTATCGGGGGGGCTATCGCCCCCCCGAACCCCCCCTTTTTGCAGACGGGTATCTACTCTTGGCTCCTAAGCCGTCTCATAACCATCTAGTCTACTCTAAGACCCCTTCCAGTGTCTAAACTGGGGATCCCTCCCAATATCCGATACCCATCATGGCTTCTCCTCATATGGGGGCCTTATAACATTGGGTACACAGAATATTGGTGGGTTACATGAGAGGTGGACATTTGAGCTAACTCTAACAACACCTTGGTATCTCATTTTGCATTCTAGGTACCCACATGCTTGGTTATGGAGTAGCATATATGGCTATTGTATGGCTAAAAAGATTGACAACCATAGAGGCCTCAAGGCATGGACAAGAGGTTTATAAGGAGTAAGCATATACATATGTATGACCGACTTAAAAGCCTGCATATGGTTACCTAACGGTTAGACATCTAAATTGAATATTAGGTCAAATATTGTTAGTCTTTAGAACTTGTTAGGTTGCTTATCCAACAGAGTTACCCCAAGATCTAGGTTGTCCTAGATGTTTTTAGTCAGTTCAATCTAGGGCCTAGTCAAATAGCAAACAAGGGAGATTGTGAACAAAGAGGATCAAGCTTGTTGTAGAACTTCCATGCTACAGCCTTCAAAGGAATTGCACACTCAAGACCGTACTAGATAATTCGAGAAAAACCCAATTCCCAGAATGGCAGTTTTGGATGAAATTTAACACGTTTAATATATCCTACCTTTTGCATTTCATTAAACTAGGATCATAAGTTCAATAACTACTTAGCTTGAAATAAGTTCAATAACTACACCCTTCTCAAGGGATATTAAAATTGGCTTATGATCAGAGAACAAGAGGGACGTTAAAATCCTTCTAGAGAAATAAGCAAGGACGGCGAGATATTATACGAAGTTAGAGATGTGTCATTGAGCTTCAAGTATACACTTGGGCTCCATAAACCACACAAGGCTCTAGAAGCCTCTTGTAATAGGCCTCCCAAAAAGATACATGTTATGAAAACTTTATAATTATTTCTACTAAATGAAATGCAAGCATGACCACTTGTGAAGTTCATTAGTTATTTTGGCATAGTAGAGAGAGAATGAGAAGTGCTTGAGAAGGTGAACATAGAAGTCGTCCACGGAAGACAACAATGGCTTGAGGATGATTTCCTTAAAGAGTGCTTCTTAAGAAATTGATGGGCTAGGGGTTAAGGATGATAATTCTAAAACATTAAGCATCTAGATCAAGTAGATTAAGGACATAATTCAAGTGCACCTTTATTCAAAAGGAGTTACTCTCACTGGCGCACCATGGGCACCACCCACACATCATGGATGGGCAAGATTGCCCGCCCCATCCAACCCATGGCACAGATGCATTCAATGCACCATAGAGGGACGTAGGCAGCTCTAGTGTGAAAACAGCATAAGCATTCAAGCTGCCAACTTAAGGGCACCTCAGCCTACAGAGGGGCACGTCTGAGCTGAGGTCAAAGCCACACAGAGAGAGAGAGAGAGAGAGAGAGAGAGAGAGAGAGAGAGCGCAACAAAATGTATAGGAGAATATTGTATTGGGCGGTAAGTTTACTTCTTGAGTCAAGACAGCAAGGACGGCGAGATATACGAAAAGCAAAATTTTACATTATCAAGAAAAACATACTCTAACATAAAAATTTGTAACTTGACCAACCTAGCATAACCAAACTAGCGTGAATAAACTCACACAACGAGCTAGGTTTCATAAAGTAATATCGATCAACTTTACCACATATATGAATAAATGGAAGTAAAATAGTGTATGGTTTCAAATGAATACCACATTCACACACACACGCACACACACACACAACACACACACACACACACACACACTGCCATCCTCTAATCTCCCCATTTTACAAAGCTAAATTTTTTTTAAATTTGCTCCACTTCCATTCTCCCATTGCATAGAGGGAATGGCACCAGTGCCATTCTCCCATTCTGATTTCCTGATTCAAATCTTGGCTGTGCAAAGGGGAAATGGCACTAGTGCCATTCTCCCAGATTCAAAGTTTTGGCTTCACAGAGTCAAAATGGCACATGTGAGTTTGATGATCTCAGTGTCATTATGTAGGTGCCAGCATGAGATTGGCATCACTGCCATTCTCCCTTAGTGGTAATCTAGACAAACTAAACCTATAGATTGACATTCCACTAATTTTCCTATTGCAATGGCAAGTCTAGTGCCTTTCTCCATTAGAATGGCACTAGTGCCTTTCTCCATTTTCCTATTACAAAGCCAAAAAATTAGGACATTCCATTGGGAGAATGGCACTAGTGCCATTCTCCATTTTCCTATTACAAAGCCAAAAAATTGGGACATTCCATTGGGAGAATGGCACTAGTGCCATTCTCCGTTTTCCAATGGGAGAATGGCACTAGTGCCATTCTCCATTTTCCTATTCCTAGTGCCATTCTCCATTTTCCTATTACAAAGCCAAAAAATTGGGACATTCCATTGGGAGAATGGCACTAGTGCCATTCTCCGTTTTCCAATGGGAGAATGGCACTAGTGCCATTCTCCATTTTCCTATTCCTAGTGCCATTCTCCATTTTCCTATTACAAAGCCAAAAAATTGGGACATTCCATTGGGAGAATGGCACTAGTGCCATTCTCTGTTTTCCAATGGGAGAATGGCACTAGTGCCATTCTCCATTTTCCTATTCCTAGTGCCATTCTCCATTTTCCTATTACAATGGAGAATGGCACTAAACCTATAGATTGACATACCACTAATTCCAATGGGAGAATGGCATTGGTGCCCTTCTACCTTTGTGAAGCCAAAATTTTGAATTAGGACATTCCATTGGGAGAATGGCACTAGTGCCATTCTCCATTTTCCTATTACAAAGACAAAAAATTAGGACATTCCATTGGGAGAATGGCACTAGTGCCATTCTCCATTTTCCAATGGGAGAATGGCACTAGTGCCATTCTCCATTTTCCTATTCCTAGTGCCATTCTCCATTTTCCTATTACAAAGCCAAAAAATTAGGACATTCCATTGGGACATTCCATTGGGAGAATGGCACTAGTGTCATTCTCCATTTTCCATTGGGACAATGGCACTAGTTCCATTCTCCAGTTTCCTATTCTCCAGTTCCATTCTCCCATTGCAATTTCCTAATATAAAATTTTAGCTTTGCAAAGGGAGCATGGCACCATTGGCATTCTCCCAAGGCAAAGTCCCAAGTCAAAATTTTGTCTTCCAAATGAAGAATGGCACTAGTCTGTTCTCCTCTTATGAAGACATATGTTTTTCACAAGTCAATGCATGGGGAGAATGGCACTAGTGCCATTCCCCTTTTCAAAGATAAGAAATATGCAATTCTCCATAGGTTAGCCAAATTCACATGGAGAATGGCACTGGTGCCATTCTCCCCCCGCTACAAGGACAACTTTGTTGGTCTTATGAAATTCTTTGGTTGTAGTTTGTTCATAATCAATTTCTTGTCATCGTAATGAGAGGGGATGGCTACTATCAGATGCATGAATCAGGTCATGATGATGGTGAAAATAATTCATGCTTTAGAAAAAGTTTTATCAAATTACTAAAATTTTTAGGGAAATAATTCATGCTTTCATGAAAATTTTGTATAGACTCATTCATGCTTTATAGAGATTTGCACCAATGCCATTCTTCCCCTCTAGGACATGTTTGATGGTCTTATGAAATTCTTTGGTTGTAATTTGTTCATAATTAATTCTCCGTAATCGTAATGACAGGGGATGGCTATCAGAAGCGGGGAGAAGGTCATGATGATGGTG
This sequence comes from Dipteris shenzhenensis, assembly GCF_047967505.1. Taxonomy (NCBI): domain Eukaryota; kingdom Viridiplantae; phylum Streptophyta; class Polypodiopsida; order Gleicheniales; family Dipteridaceae; genus Dipteris; species Dipteris shenzhenensis. The sequence goes on from NC_141624.1 coordinate 12,947,715, forward strand.
GGGAATGAAGTGGTTGGAATTGGTGGAGTGTGTGCAATAGATCCGGAGGCCTACTGTAGTGGTGTGAAGATTGGGACAGAAAATGTATCGGTGATAGTGGAGAAGTCTATCAATAGTGAAATGCTCTTGCCATTTCCCACTATGGATGCAGTGCTTGTTGGTGAGGCAATTTGGAGCGTTGTCAAGTGGCCTAAGGGCTCTCTAAAACATGTTGGTGATTCTTTAGATGATGCGGTAACTAAAGAAGCTGCACCAAGTGAGCCTGAGCAACCTTATGTTGAGGCAATGCCAGTTTCTTCATTGGAAACTGACAATTTCATTCGTGAATCTTGGAAAGAGAAAAAGGTTGTCTTATGGGATGAGAGCAAAACAAAGACCGTGGGGGAAGGTGTGATCTTATATGTTTTCCCGGGAGACTCTATAAACTTTGACCTATTGGGTAACGATTGCATTGGTGTGGGTATTGAAAAGAAAGAACAAATTAGAGGAAGTGACTCAAGGTCTTCTATGCAAGATGTCGGCTCTCTCAGCCTAGTAAAGTGGCCCATCAAGCAGATTACCTTACTTGAAGGAAGCCCATTGCAACAATATGTGCCCATGGACCACATTGCTGGTATAGATGAGTTGGTCAATGATCAAATGTTGAAAAGGGATGATCCAACATCAAAGAAAAGAAGGTACACTTTCATTAACAGGGTGCCTAAACAAAGAGAGCCTCCAACAGCAATGTACAAAATGTCACTAGATTCGGTGCAGCAGGTTTCTTCCATCGATTGTTGTGGGAGTAGGTGTTGCCAACATGCAGAGCGAGATCTCTTAATGAATCTAAGGAAGAACTTTTGGGGCAGCTCCTTGGAGTCTCGTACAAACTTTATATACGATGTGTTGTCAACGGCTTGGCATCATGACTACACAGGGAGGATATGCTACAACTTCAGGATAAACGGTCGGGATGTCTGTTGTAGAGCATGGTATGAGATGCATGGAATTCCAAGGACATCATTTTATCGATACAGGGAGAAATTTGAGAGTGGTGTGCAGCGATATGTGCATGGCAATTCAGGGATTGTGAGGAGGAGCAGGGAGCACATAGGTATGGGAAGGGCTCTCATTCAACACTTTGTGGATAATAGCATAGAGCATATGCCTCACAAGAGTAGAACCATGCAGGATGGTTCTAGAGAGACACAGCAAGTGATACCTGAAGTGTATAAGAAGATAGACGTCCTACGTGAGGTCAACACTTCACTTAATCAACGTGGTTATCAGAGCCTATCCACATCCACATTTGGTAGGATTTGGAAATCAGACTTAAAAAATGTAGCCCTTGCTAAAACAAGCGAATTCTCTAAATGTAGCTTGTGCAGCCAGATCAAGGCTCAATTGGCAGCCACAAAAAGTCAAGATGAGCGCAATTCGCTGATGGAAGAGAGAAAGATGCATATGATACAGCAACAAAGTTGTAGGAACTTATACTATGCATGGCGTAGGTACTCCGAGATGGATCCAAAAAAGTATGTATGCATAATCCATGATAAGATGGACCAAAAAAAGACGGCAATTCCAAGACTTCGGGTGAGGTCCAAGGACACCGATTCTGCATGGCAATTATAGGTTTCACTCATTGGAATGATTACCCATGGGCATGGAAACGGTCATTATGGACACTTCACCCTCAATGGTTTGTGGCCATCTGATCCCAACCTGACGATTGGATCGCTCTCAATTTGTTTGCGCAACCTCGAGAGGATGGATATGCATGAACTTGGAGACCTTGCTACCAATGGGATTCCTAGAAGCAATGCTCGCCTTTTGAATACTCTATGTTCAAGAAACGCTTTGGACTCCCATTACAGTTCTAAAGGTGCACATGTTTCCACAAGTGGAGCTAGCTTGTCTGAAAATGTAGATGTCATGATCACAAATGCAAATCTAGAAACTGTATCGGAAAGTGACCCGAAGTCTATCACGGAGGCCATGACAACTTCCATTGCAAGGGCTACAGACACATGTGTGAATTTTTTTCCATCAAATACAAGAGAAAACCCACCCTCTTTAGAGGGGAGTGTTGCTATTGAGCCACCATTCCAAAAGTTGCCAGAGAACTTGCTACTCCAACTAGATAATTGTGGGTCTGAGAACAAAAATAGATACTTGTTTGCATACCTTTCTCTTCTTGTAGCAAGGGGCATTTTCAAGACAGTTCAATTGGGCTTCTTGATGGTAGGGCACACACATGAGGACATTGATGCAATGTTCAGCAGGTTTTCTGAGAGCTTGCGAGTGGGACAAACATTCACTTTCCCGCATCTGATGGATACATTCAGAAAATGTACATCATCTTCACCGGCACCATTTGTTCTTACACGGGTTCCTAACTTCAAGGATTATGTAGATGGCTACCTATGTGATGGGCAAGAAATGCTAGTTGGACATGCAAAGCCATTACAATTTCGATTTTACATGCAAGGTGACATACCAATGATGCAGTACAAGGTGCATCCAAAATCCCCGAACTGGATGCCCATTGAAGGGGGAATTGAGCTATGGAAGAAAGATAGTGAGGGTCGATCATTGTTGCCAACAGGTTGTCCGGATATACTGACAATGGCTGCATTTGTGAGAGATCACTTGCAAGTAATATCAGGGATAAAGGATTACATTAAGTTTTGGGAGAAATGTGCAAGTGGAAAGAATGCATCCTATGAGTCCTACATTAGGCCAGTGATAGACTATTGGAAAACCATGATCGGTGAGCTCGAACAAGAAAACATCTCAGAGATAGGAGTGTACAGAGAGTTTTGGCCAAGAACACAATCTCCTAATGAGGAGGATGATATAGATGCCTGCATTAATGATTTCCAAGGCTATGAGGAATGGAATGATCACTATTGTGGGCCTCTAAAAGGTAAGCCGAGGGAAGAGTTTAGACCAATGGTGGATGTTAAGCAAGGTGACTTCGTCTTGGTGAGGCCATCAGATCCTATATACCCCATATGGCTTGGGGTTGCCATATCAAGTGCCGAGATGGATGCTGCTTCTCCTAATTTCAAGAAATTATTAATTCAGTATTGGGCACCATCAGTTAAGAGAAAGGGGCTCAGTGATGCAGATGCCTATGTTGATTGCTGGAACAAGTATTGGGCAGAGAATAGGTTGGATCCACAGGTATGGGAGTGTATTGATGCAATTGTCTGGTCATGGACATCAAAATCCATAAATAGACCCAAGAAGATCAAGATTCCACAGAGCGTATGTATCAAAGCACAGGAGAGCTTGCTTGGTATCAGAGCATAGAAAATGGTGTCGAATTTCTCCCTCTTAATCTCCCAAACTTCCATTGTAAGGTGTGTTCTCATGTGATGTTTCTCAATTGTTGTTATCTTGTCAATGGGTATTTGCATATTATTAATATGATAATTTTCTGAAGCTGACCTTCACCAACAACTGCTTTGTTTCTAGTGGAACTCACTATGCATGGTGTTTGTTAACACCACCAACTGGTGTTTATTAACACCTCAAGTAAAATATACATGTTGTCCCTAGACGGTGTTTATTAACACCACCAAATACATGATTTTCAAACTCTGCCACAAATGCTTTGTTCCGGTTTTTATACGCAATGAACTGTTTCACAACCAATGAAGTTTTTCATAATCATTGGAATTCCAAATATTAGCTTATTCAATATTGGTAAGATTCCCACAATCAACAGAAATTTTCCCAAATTTAATGAAGCCTTTCCCAATTTTAATGAAATCCACCCAATTTTGAAATTCCCAAAATGCAACTTTCGTCCCACTTTATCTAATACTGTGTTTCATTGTATTCTTGAGGAATGGCCATATGCTAGTAGCATGTTTGATACCACCCATTACTAACCTAATCATGCATAAGTGATAGACCCTCCAACAAATTCTAGAAGCCTAGAAAGCCACTATTTAAAACCTTTACCACTAATTGTTCCCTTGTATTTTCAAAGTTGAATTTGTTAATTTGAAAAGAAAAGGGTTTATGCATGCTACGGTGTATGTCCTAGTGGCAAGAATCAAGTACAAGGAAACTCAAGTTAATGCATGCATGGATTCTCACGAGACATATTTGCAAAATCTTTCAAATCCAATTGTTGCATGCTACGGTGTATGTACTAGTGGCAAGAATCTAGTACTATGGTTTTACTACGCTTTTGAAAGGAAACTCAAGTTAATGCATGCATGGATTCTCACAAGACATATTTGTAGAATCTTTCAAATGCAATTGTTCTTGTTATGGGTTTTAAACTTCGATGCGCTAATGCACCTTCGGACTTCGATTCAATTCGAGACTCTTGTTAAGGTAGTTCAAGATTTTGTTTTTTGTTAGAGAGCGCACATCAGTTTAACAAAGCTACATTTCTAACGAATAGCGCATCGGCCAAAGAGCAGATGTTGGGTTCAAGCATTCATCTCTGCTAGAAGGAAGAAGTGCACGTGGGCTAGAGATCAATCCGTGTCAGCCAAAGAACAATGCGTGTCAGCCATAGAACAGTGCGTGTCAGCTAGAGATTAGTGCATGTCAGCCAGAGAACATGTTTGATTTAAATTATTGTCTCTACCAAAGAGCGCACGTTGAAATGAGGTACTTCTCTGTGTGTGTGTGTATGCGTGCGCACGCACATGTGTGTGTGTGTCTCTCTCTCTCTCTCCTTCTTTTTTGACGTTTGCCTCAGCATACGACTTTTGTGGTTTCATATTATTGAAATGTATCCCTGTTTCATATGACTTTCTCTATGCATGCCTTTGGCATGGCTGAGGCCATGTCTCAAGTTAGAGACTATGTTTTCTTAGGCATGCAACTCTTGAGGCATTGGAAGAGTGGACACTGAATGAATCCTCAGGTGTAGGATAAAGTTTTTGAGGAAATGAGCCTACTAGTCCCTCAAATTACCTGATGTTGCCACCTTGAATGCTACCACCAATTTTGATACCCAGTTCATGTTCTTCATTCTGATGGCATTGCTCAAATGGGTGCATCAGCTGGCTTAATGCAAGGCTAGCTACTCAACAAGGAGGCATTTTTTCTGGCGTTGTCTCTCCCTCCACATTCATTGAAAGAGTGCCTTCCATGCTAGTTTTTATGGACATTGTATCTGTTACAAAAATTATATTTTTGATATATCTTGCTCTAGATATTATTTTCATTTTAGTCAAGTGTGAATATGGCAAAGCATTCCATAGGAGCGCACCAGAGGTGGCGGGATGTCCCTAGTGTTATTGGTGTTGTGCTTGATTATTGTACTTTGAGCATCGTAATGTCAGGATTGGTTGATTTAGTGATTCGTTTGTTCAATCTAATGTTAATAACTAATGTAATTGGTGGTTTTTGTACAGGTGATGGATCACAGCGAGGATTGGAGTTAGTGCGAGGGTATTGATTGAGGTGCAAGGCCTACTGACAGGCATTGGCAGAGAATAGAACATGGCCAACGGTTGCTAGTTTCGTGCAAGCACACCGACCAAGAATTGATGGGCACAGAGGCACCAACGCAGGCTAGCGCACCATAGAATTAAAGGCACAGAGAGACTGTGCTGTGCACGCGATGGCTACAAACAGTACAACAGCTAAGGGAGGCAGTGGACTGTGTGATGGGAGGAAGGCTCTGCGCTATGCCAACAGGCGGTTGATCATTGATGAGCTGCTTGGTGTATGGGCCGAGAACCAAGGGAAGTGCCAAATGGTAGAGACTCATAGCCGGCTATGTGCACACAGAAAGAGAGAGCACCTACAGTCCATAAGAAGACTCGGTACAATCTCCCCTCCCTAGATGAGTGGCTCACGCTTCCAGATGTTACGAAAATTATATTTCTAATATATCTTGCTCTAGAAATTATTTTTATTTTAGTCTAGTGTGACTATGTCAAAGTATTCCATAGAAGCACACTGGATGCGGCGGGGGTCCTAGTGGATACTTTGTGTGGTTAGTTGGGGACGCCTGACTAACTTGTGTTTTTGCCATGCTAGATGGTCGGTATTGTGGGTGATTCCATGTTAATACTGATGCCACTAGTGTTATTGTGTTGTGCTTGATTATTGTACTTTGAGTGCAGTTATGTTGGGATCAGTTGATTCGGTGATTCGTTCAATCGATTGTTAATAACTAATGTGATTGGCGGCATGAGTACAAGTAATGGAACTCACGATGAAGATTTGAGTTAGTGCGAGGGTTCCGATCAAGGTGTCACATAGTGCATCTTTGATGGCTATGGGCCAATTTTGTATTTCTTTAATATTGCAAGTTTGAGCAATTTTTTTTTTAGAGAGGACATAAATCAATTTTGGGCCCAAAGAGGCTATGTAAAGCAAATCCATTATTTTGGAAGAGAGAGATAATTTTGACTCCTTGTGCTTTTATGAAATATTATAAATACTCTAGATGAGGAAGCGTGAGCCACTCATCTAGGGGGGGGAGATTGTACCCAGTCTTCTTGTCGCTTTCATGGTGTAATTGCGTCTCTTCTCCAATTGAATTAAGTGGTGAATTTGTGTGGAAAGATCTCTCTTTTTGGTTTTAGTTGCTATATGTCCCACCTTGTTGCACTTGAAGCACCTTATTTGCTTCTTTTGAAAATTTCCATCGTTCGGCTTTGAAGAAGAATCTGTCTTCTGTGGAACAAAATTAGATTTAGATTTGAAGAAAGGTTGTTTATCAAACCTCCTCTTCTTATTGAAGGGTACAGGCTGTTCCAAGCTCTTCCCTTTTTTTGGATTCCATTCTTCCTCTCACAATTCATTGCCACCTAGATTACCATGTTCTCGACCTGAAGACCATAGGATAGAAATCCTACCGGTTGGTAATACTCCACCTTGCAAGGCTCCTTATAGAGTCAACCAGCTAGAACAAAAGGAAATTCAAAAGCAAGTGGAGGAAGTAATACAGAGAGGATTGATAAGACCTAGTAGTTCTCCTTATGGAGCACCTATCTTATTAGTCAAAAAGAAGAATGGAACCTATCCAATGTGCATAGACTGTTGTGCACTAAACAATATCACAGTGGAACAAATACCCAATCCCTAGGATTAATGATCTTTTAGACAAACTGAAAGGGGCCAAGGTCTTTAGTAAGATTGATCTTAAATGTGGCTATCATCAAGTCCGTGTGGTAGAAGAGGATATATACAAGACTGCCTTTAGAACTCAAACAGGACATTATGAATTCCTAATTATGCCTTTCGGGCTAACTAATGCTCTAGCGACTTTTAGTAGAATGATGAATCAAATCTTTCTTAAACACCAAGATTTTGTGGTAGTATTCTTCGATGATATTTTGGTGTTTAGCAAAGATATTGAGGAGCATAAGGAGCATCTAAAGTTAGTCTTTTCACTCTTGAAGGAAAAGCAATTGTAGATAAATCCTTTGCAGCTTTGAAAGAAGCTCTCACACAAGCTCCTGTGTTGCAACTACCAGATTTCTCTAGACCATTCTTTGTAGTTGTAACTGATGCTAGTGGATATGGAATTGGAGCCGTGCTTATGCAAGATGGACATCCTATAGCATATGAGAGCCATAAATTCAAACGAACGGAATGCAATTATACTACATATGATAAAGAATTAACCATTGTTGTGCATGCCTTATGAATGTTGAAACATTATTTGATGGGACCTGAGTTTCTTATAAAAATCGTGGAAATGCAAAGTTATAAATCAAGCAAGTTACCCATCTATAATATATTCACTGAACCTCACAAAAAATGGCTACACTGAATCATGCATTGTCCCAATACTAAGCCAACATCTTGCCTTGGCCTTATGGATTTAGACTATCTCTAATAAGGTTCTCCTTTAAAAATGGGTGGCCAGATAGACTATTTGTAGTGTCAAGGCTTTGAAGAGGCCTTGCATCGCTTTGAAGATAATTGTAGGTAATAGAAAGATGTAATAGAAAGATAGTAGAGGTGGACAAGGTGACACTACAATTGCGTACCTCACTTTCAATGCATTTTTTGACAAAAAATACATTGGAAATGTTTTTCCCAACTTAGGAAAGTGTCGAAGTAAGCGTCGATACTAGCATCAAAACAAAAGCATCGATATTATTGTCACAAAAGACATAAATATTTTCGTCAATACATGGCAATTCTGATACTAATAGAAATGGTATATTGATGTGAATCAAAAATTTTCCACGCTTTTTTTGATGCTAATATTGACGCTTACTCAAATTTCAATGCTATTATCGACACTTGTTAAACATCTCGAAGCTATTTCGATGCTTTTTTTTCTGGACAAACATTTTTAAGGGAAGATCTTCCCTTTTCTCTATAAAGGTGTGTATTACATTGTAGTGGTCATTGTATTGCATTATTTACATTTCTTGAGTACAAAATTTGCCTATTACATTGTTTGAGCTCAAATTTCCCTTTACATCCTATATAAATTTCTTGAGTACAAAAATTCCCTTTACATCCTATATACAAGAAACTAGTCCGTGTCACTGCTCCCATCCTCCGAGCCACTGCTCTTGACATCTTCATCAGCATCTCTAATGTCATCACTATCCCTCCTTTGGTGGCTCTACTTTCTCCTTTCTCGCTCGACGGGCTTCGTCCGCCTTTTCAATCAACCGGTCCACATGTTAGAGGTTGGTATATCTTTTAGTTATTCAATTTGAGAATTTGAAAAAAGCTAGGTGTAGTAAGGGCTGACATTGAGTAAGGGCACAAATTCCCCTCTCTTTGCTAGCAAGTGAATCAGAGCTTGCGTACTTGTATTGTATGCATACCAATACTCCTCACCCTTACACTCCCAACCCATTTACATTTCCTAAACATTAAAGAGTGTATTAGGAAAAGTGGAAAAATATCATGAAATTAGAACTCTCCAAATTGGTTAAGTAGCAAGAAAATGTGCACTTTTGTATCTATTTTGTTCAGTGCAGATTGCTTCTTATGTTTCTTTATTATAGTGGATTTTCCATCTTTTCTCATGATTTTGAAATGTTTACAAATGAATTGGACTGAAGGCATTTGTGAGCATTTAGATGAGCTGAGGTCGATTTGGTTTGCATGCTACTAACTCTTCTAAATCCTCTTGAAATTAGTTTACGTGTTCATGATGTGCTATATATGCAAGGTGTATATCGCTCTAAGAAATTTCATTGACATAGTGGATTAGAGACTTTATTGTATATTGATTTTGTTAATCAAGATAATTAAAAGTAATTATAGTTATGTAAGATAATTATGATTAATTAAGATAATTAATAATATTTTTAAATTTAGAATAATGAATAATTTTTATGAAATAATATAAGTAAGAATAATATTACTAATTAAGATAAATATCATTAATTAAGGTAATTAATAATACTTTTTGGTTAAGTATAATATTATTTTAAAAATTGCAGATCAAGTTCCAATGAACAAGTACAAAAAAGTAGAATTCAAAGGTTAACTCTAACTAACATGCATGAAAGTGGATTGACTACATTTGAACATTAAAGAAAGTATAGATCATCTAAACATCTTTGGCCTTTTGCTCAAATAGAATTCTCTCAAATGATCTAAGAAATCATCAATACTCAAACCATCCTCCCTACTCTTGTTCTCTACCATTTGAAGATTCTCTTGTTCTTTCAAGATTGCATTCTGTGGTATTTCGACCTTACTTCTTTTATTTGGAACTTTTGTGGTACTCCAACAGAATCCACATGCTCCCAATGGTCCTCATCCACCATAGATCACCACTCTTTGTTCCAGCAATTTGCACATCGTATTGCATCATTACATCTTCCTTTATGGATTGGACTCTAGTACTGCACAAATACCTTCATATAATTACTAGATCCCTATTCTATGTCCACATCTGACAATGCAACACCTAGCCAAATCGGGTATATGTCATCACTCGTCCTCACCAAAAGAAAATCATTTTGTTTCACATCCACCTTTGGTTTGAGTTCTTCTCTTGGCTTATTACATGAAGGGCCACAATAATGGTCCTCTAGGTCTTCCAAACCCATAGTCTTAGAATCTTTTATATCCACTCCATCATCATCCAAGCTATCTTTCCATTGGCTCTTTGGCCAGAAGTCATGACTAAGTTTCTCATGTTGTACAATGGGCTTCTCCATGCTAGAAATAAATGTCTCCCAATATGCTATCCACCTTGAGTATGAATCCCCATGTTGTTACCAAGATAAGACCTCCAATACTCCACATGCTTCTTGATTCCCAAAATTATGACCTCTTTATCATTCAAGTATGTGCTAGGAGCAACATTGGGAAGTCTTGATGGTAGCATTGCTCTACCTTCTGCTTCACATTTCCACAATTGAATACGTTCTGGTGGCGACCTGATTTTGGATGCATCATATATTGGAACACTGGATCACCTTCACGCATGAAAAGATAAAATTACTTCGCACAAGTATCCCTCAACAAATATTTTGAAATCAAGAACCTGTTCAATTACAAATGGAGATGGACAAGAGTTATGACATTCACTAAAGGGTCTCATCAGATGATGAAATGTGAAAGTACAAATTGTTCTTAGTTACTCTGCGAATCTACTAAACAATGCATCAATATTCTCATGTGTATGACCCACCATCAAGAACCCTAGTTGGATTATTTTGGAGCATGTACTTGTCTTTGATAGAGTAACTTGTTTGAAGACTGTGTTCCATCATCTACTAAACGTTGACTTTGACAAAGGCTTGTACTTTAACTTCTCCATTGTTTTGTTGACTTCTTGCAAAATATCCACTTGCTTGTACATTGATGGGATGACCAATTGTGTCTCATGTTCCCCTATCATCATTGTGTGACTTTTATGGGGAATTTTGTCTGCATTACACTCAACAAATTGTTGAATCATAGCTTTTTCAACCTCCACATGCCTCGTTCGATTTCATATTATATCCGTGTTTCCATGCATAGCTTTTCACACTCCAAGATCATATTGCTTCTTATACCTATAGCCCTGTATCATGTACCAATCCTTGCAACACACATTCATACTTCCTATGAAGAATGCCAATCCACTAGTATGGCTCTCAACCCTCAGGGATGCTTCTAGGTTGCTGTAAATGTCATTCACACGATCAACAAAAGATCAACCCCAATATTCTCATCGGTGGACATTAAATACCATTTCCCAATTAGCAACTTGACAACAATGTCCCTTACAATGATCAATACTTGCAACCCTTTGGATAGCTATGGGGCTAGTCTTCATAGCCAACCTAGTTTCACTTTCATTCTTTTCCTATCCTTTTCTATTTATCATTTTATATGCATGTTTCTTTTGAGATGTTTTTCTGCATGTAAATCATCAACAGAGAGAAGGAAATGATCAATATTGTTCTCATTTTCTCTTGGATCTCTTAATAACAACTTACTTTTTTCCTTAAATGTAAGTCATTCAATTGGCCATTTTAGCAACTAGAACTGAAGACCATCCTCTACAGACTGATTACTGGTACCATCTAGGATAGACACTTGAGAAGCTGCTATCCCAAGGTGATCATCCCTTAACTCTAGAATCAATTGCTTCAGATGGATGCACAAGAGGTATGTGACCCTCCAACTTTGTTTCCAAATGTTGTGACCATTAGAATACTTTTCTTCCCACCCAATCATCTCTACTTTGCATATTCTCTTCCTCTCCTTGCATGGGTTCTTAAACAAGAAAGATTTAAAAAAACCAGCCATTGAAGCTAGCAAGTTATGATAAGAAATAGTTTGTACATAATCAAATTCTATATAACGAGAGTACATCATACTGAATGTCAACTTTGTATTCTTATAGGCTCTTGCTTTGCCTTACACTCCTTTGTGGTACTCCTCTCTCCCTCAGCTCCTTTTCCTACACTGCCTTCATAAAAAGCTCCATAAATGGCAAGGCAAACTTGTCCTTCAACCCCATAACTTAGGGATCCCACTAAGTAGGCCTCAAAGTTATCGGTACTCTTTTGAATTCATGACAATTGGATCACCTTTTTGCATGTCTACTATTTCTTGGCTCGTGCACCTTTTTTTCATCTCATGTTACTCCATCCTAGCTTACAATATGCCATCATAGTCATGGTATTTACTTGTCTCTGCCCTCTCAGCACGTCATGGTATTTACTCTCTAGAGTCATGCACCACCATGGGTTCTTGGTCTTTCTTTTCGTAGTCATGGTCTCACTGCCAGCTCTTTTGGGTATTGGGAACTCCTTGGCTTCCTCTTGGTCTATATTATGTGCCTTCTTTCATTAAGGCCTTGATGCCTTTTCTTGCTTGACAAGTAGACTAGACAAAACTCATTTTTTCTCCCCCCCTTCTCGACTCTGGCTGTCGGTTTCTAGCTTGGGTCTTGACCTCCTGGTTGTTGTGCCTTGGTTGTGTAGATGCCTCTTGTCCTCTCTTGAGTGATGGTGCATCAGTACTGTGTTGCATGAAGCAACTCCATTTTGCAAATATTATATATATATATATATATCGTGTCTCATCCCTTTACTCCCTTAAAGGCTTCTAGTAGCCTTATATATGTTTTTATATATAGAGCTTGATTTAATTAACCCCCGAATTTACTCTTTAGTTTCTCAGCCCTTCAATGTTTAGGCTTTTTATTTCTACCCCTTGCTATAGTTAAATTATGCCCTTCGCTTGTGTAACCCCTTTATTTTCAGGAAAAATTCTTGTTTCATTCCTTAATGTTTTCCATCCTACTAGCCTAGTCCATGTTAGTAATTATTTTCTTACACCCCTCCTATAGTTGCCCTTAATTTAAGTTTTCCTTCTCTTAGGTGTTCCTTTTTATATAACTTCGTTAGTTTTACTTATATATAGTTAGTTATATTTATTGATTTACATTTTATTTTTACATACATTCTTTCCACCCTTATTTTTATGGTTCTTGTATTTCAATCATGGCTCGTGAGTGATTAAAATTTGATTTAGAAATTATTTAAAGAAAGAGTTAGCCTTTTCTCGCGCTCTAATTTTAATCCTTTTTAGTACACACACACACACACACACACACACACATATGCATCTATAGGGTACCATTATTTTATATCCTTATTTCCATTTTCCAATATGTACTTTTAGAGCATCCCCCTTGTTTAACCCTTGTAAAATTTTGTATAAAAATAGAGGGCATGGTTGAACCCCCTCATCAAATCAAGTATGCTTAATCATTAATCGTAATAAAGGTGTAAACAAAGATGTGGATGACCCTCTCTGAACTTATTTTTATCTCTTTATGCTAGTGTTAATTTCATTAATTATATGTTGAATTTTATTGCTCTTAATTCTTAAAATTTCCCTTGACCTAGCTTTCATTTGATTATTCTTAACCTACCTATTAGTCCCCTAATTTTTTATTAAGATTTCTTTTTGTACCCAATTTATATTACAAATAATTTCATGTCTTAAATACATTCATTTTCAATTAATTCTTGGAAAATATTTTTTTCATGTATTTTTTAAAGTCCTAACCTAAAGATTTGAACTACCCTCCTAATGTTGTGAGTTTTATTCATTATGAGTGCGGACTACCCCCCAATTTTACAATAAGTTCCATTAATTTTCTTTCAATTATAAGGGTGTGCAATAGCCGCCTTGTTCTTCCATTAAAAAAAAAAGTTAACTATCTCTTATGAGGGAGTGGGATCCCCAGTTTCTAATTTTTTATGCCACATTTTTAAAATCATTTTACAATTGTGGTAAGTGTCTTACTCTATGGTATAAGTGATAACAAGCTTGGGTTTATAGGAATTACTTGTCTTCCCTCACAAAACTATGATGTTCTAACATTGTTTTGTCTGCATGGTGGCTCATAAGTAGACCCTGACCTTGGAGCCTAGACTGGAGCCTAGACTACTTGACCAAATCTAGAATTTTGTACCAATTGTTTACATATTTAATTTACACCCATATAATGAGAAATTTCTTATCTAACCCCTTTTTGGAGCATCATGAGCCATGTTGTTAAAAGGTTTTATTTTTTACACACACACACACACACATAGAGGAAAACATAAATTCTATTGTATCAAATCAAACTTGGGTTGATTTGGTATGGTTTCTACACACACACACACACACACATACACACACACACACACACACGTGCGCGTGCACGCATGCACGCAAGATTGTAAATTGATCTTGGGTCGATTTGGAAGCTATAGTGAACAATTAACATTTTAACACACAAAGATACATAGGAAAACACCAAAATTCTTTAGTATCAAATCGAACTTTGGTCAATTTAAGATGTTTTCTAGAGACACAAACATTCTACACTATTTCAATGCCTATCATCTATCATCCATGTTTGTGTGAGTGTTCACCCATTATTCACTCATGAAGTGCCCTCTATAATTATCAAATTGCAAATCAAACTAAGGTCAACTTGCAACGTGCATTGGGTGTATCTCTGAATGTGTTTGTGTGTGTGTGGAGTGTTTATGATGTGTTAGTGATGTTGAAGTCTTTGCAAAGATTAGCCATTGAATTCCCTGCTCTGTACTACTATCATCATGCCTCAAATTGACCCAAGGTTGATTTTAATGTGCCTGTGTGTGTTATATAATGTGTTTGTGTGTATGGTAATGTCTTAGAATGAGTTTTTACGTTTGTGTTAGTGATCACCTATCATCCATAAAGTGCTACATCTTGCAAATCAACCTTGGGTCAATTTGAAAGCTCAAACCCTAAGCATACACAATTAAGATAAAAACTCACACATCTCTATATAACCCACATATATTTGAAGAATGGTAATACCTAAAGACATTGCAAATAAAACTTGGGTGGATTTCAAGCATTATGTTTGAGTTATGCATACATTGTAAACCATTGCAACCTGTTTTCTTCTTTGTTATGTTCACGGGGGATTCACTAGTAGCAATAAGGAGACATCACCTACATGCAATAAATACATGAAAATTTCCCTTTTCTACCCCCTATTTATGGGACCTTACCTTATAAAATGTACCTTCCTTCCCTTATATAACCCCCCTCCCTTACACTCACGTGGTAATATACGATAAACCCTAATGGACCCCCCGGGGTTATGTTTGAGATTACTAATATGCATGGATTGATGTATTGATAAAATATTCTTGATAGTCATACTAACAATGTGTCCATGTACATGAATTCAATGGATACTCAGACGAGATGACAAACCAAACAAATGAGACACCAAATCCATCAAACGAGAAAGAGAACAAATGAGACAAGAAATCAAAGAAATGAGAAAGAAAATCCAACCAATGAGAGGACAAATGAGATGGAAGTTTCAGATGAAAATGTTGGGACATCAAAGGAGGTAAAGGTTTTGAAAGTCTTTTGATGTAGCTGAATGGTATGTGGATACTTATGCGATGGATTAATTATGATAAATGTTTGGGAGAGGTTACCATGTTTATTAAAGGAGGGATAGGAAAGGGATGGTGCACTCTTGGAAAGGTACTTGATATGCAATAGGGTGTGGATAGTAAAGCAAATCCATGTATTGCTACTCAAATAAAGACAAAGCGAGGCAAACAAGTAATGGTGAGAGCAACACTAGATAAAGTTGAGATTACAAGGATGATAGCTAGCATCAATGATAGATCTTGTTTGGGAGATATGACATGGAAACACATTAGGTGATTGTCGAATCAATTCCATGGCAGATATAATACTAGGGTTCAAGACTCTACAATAAAACATAGGGAATAAAAAAGGCAAAAATAGGTCACAAAAAGATAAAAAATCTCATAGTTCAAAGAGGAGTAGAATAGATAGAGAGGAGAAAGGAAGTGAGAGTGGACCCTTGCATTTTGGTCCACCATTCGTAGAGCCTCTTGATACGATGGGACCTAACACCAAGGGCTTGGAAAAAGATGAGGTGGAATTCATGGCAGGTGCATAGGGGTTAATGCGATGGAAATCTTACTACCCATTTGGGTATGAGACTAGCTTTGATGTTGATATCAAAAAGTGTTTTGAGGTAGGAGTCAACTTTGTGTATAGGCCATGTAACGAAGCAGTGGTGTTAAGATTGGTGATGGACTTTTGCAAAGCACCACATCTCGTGGATATAACCGTAGACTTGATGCCTTATTAAAGGAAGAATAAATGTCCATTGAAAACCTTGAGAAAAGAGGACATCCCTTGTGTGTACTACATTGTCATTTCTGGGCGACACTCCATTGAGGCTGCAAAAAGACTTCAAGAAATTAAGGCAGTACTTGAACCTATAAAATCCTTATACAAGTACTATAACAATCTTTCTTTTCATGTTTTTATATAGTATTTCCTTGGTTGTAATTTTTGATATGCACCTTTGTCCATAAAGTTCTTATTTTTTCAACTACTGGTAATAGGTATCGAAGAACGGAACTATCCTCCTAATGATCTAGTTGAGTGCTCAAAGACAACAAACATTGTGCATGCTAAAACCATGAGAAAGTCCCCATACTTGGATCAACTGGCACATGCTAGACAATAGTGGGAATCTTTTGGAAAGACACCAAGGCCAACAAAGGGATGCAATAGCAGTGATCCATGGGATGTATGTATTCATAATTTGCCTTCATATATATATATATATATATATAAATGTTTTGCTTTGATCTTGATAAAGTTTTCATGCAATGATGACAAAATTCATCGAAATGATGAACCTGACCCTTGACAAGAGCACATTCAACAAGAAATCCATATGATTACATCTTCCACAAACATATTTGAAAAGTGAATAAAAATAGAAAAAATGTACATAGCTAGCCAACTCCCTAACACATTGGGGAATATTGAGCCATTGAAAGAAGTCAAGGAAGCAAAGGATGCAATCAAAGAGGGAGAGGATTTTACGAGGGTGAGACAAGCATGACCCCCATTTGTGGAACTTTATTTTGCTACTTGAAGGGGCTATCTGAAGACAACATTCAAGAAATCCAAGATAAGATCATGAACCATAATGTTGTCCTCAGGAGTCAAAGAAGGCATAAGATTTGATAGACATGGAATATGCCACAAAGAAGATGAAAGCAGATCATGTTCTCAAGGGAGCACTTGCCAAATATTACAGTACACTTGCTGGAGGTACAAAGTCTGAGAATTGGGATTCTATCGCATCTATCTGTAGAATTACAGATGAAGAATATAACACAATTGGTATATGGTTAGAAAAGTGGGATTAAAATGCATTGATCAAGACGAAGAAGCTTGTGCCATTACCAATTTTTGTTACAGATATGATAATCTCATGTTGCCTGTGACACCTTGGAATTGTAGAATCAATAGATAAAAATATTCCATGGGTAGTGTCTACAGTGGGGTCACACTTTCAATGTATGGATATTGCAAATAAGTTGCATCATGATATTATTTTGGGTCCTATTATCGTCGACATGGTGTGTGAAGCAGAATCAAATCAATGGAGTCAAGAGGATTTTTCTCATTTAATAACACTCTTGGATTAAATTGATAAGAATAACCAGTTTGTCCTCATTGCATTCATCAAGGAATTAGAAGTCATTGCAATTGTGATTGGATGTGCAAAGCAACAGAATTAAAACACTACCTTTGAATCGCGTTCATATGACAAGGATGCCAATCGAGCATCTCATCAATACATGGTGCTTCTCGTGTCTCATTTTACAAAGGTGATGAATATAATCCTCGTCAATTCATGTCATCAGGCAATAAACCCAATCTCTATTGGGTAGAAATAGAGAATGCAAAAGAGAGAATTTGGAATTCAAAATATATTGGTGGCTTGATTGATTCATTCTGTCATCTTGGACACCATGTTGTAGATGTATTTACTGGTGGGGTCATCACTCAAGAGTCACTCTTAAAGAAAAGAGAAGTTGTAGCCCTCACGGAATTAGAAGGTGAAGTGGGATTTTTGGAGGCAACGTGTGCACAACTTGTTGAGATGAATGAGTCTTTAAACATATGGATGGGAATAAACATCCATAAAGACAAGGCATCAGGTAAGGCAACACCAATAACAAACGAGAAAACCTTGGAAAAAATACTTAACAAAGCAAAACATCCTCCTCCAAGCAGTTTCGATGACGAAGGTAGAGATACAACAGACAAAGAAGAATCAAACAATGAAGATATATAAGATATTTGGCATTACTTTTTTTATACATTGGATTATTTGTATTTTTATTTGTTAGTTTGATGTAATTTTTATTGTTTTATATTTAAATTTTTCTAAAAAAAATTTAGGCTTTTCTTATGTGTTCAAATACCTAAAGCCATTTTGCAATGATGTGAAGAGAACTTGCATCCTAAATTTTTTTATTTTAAATGATACAACTTATTTGTATGTTATTTAATGATATAAATGACACAACTTCTATTATTTTTCATATGGGTACTTGACAGACGATTTTTAGCTAACAACCACTATTAAGGAAAAAGTTCAGGAAGACATAGATATAAAAGACCCTTTTAAAAGCATTCATGTGCATGTGAGGGTAGATATTAACAATCCCCATACGAGTGTGGGTCATTGCACATTATAATATCCCCATAGTGTACATTAGGTTGAGAGTGCTCTCAATGGAAGCAAGAACGGAAGAAGGGGAGGGAGAGAGAGAGAGAGAGAGAGACAGCGAGCCACACAAGTTTTGGTGGGTGTAGAACCACCCTAATCTTCTTTTTCATTCATTTATATATGTGTTTGAGTATTGTATATAACTGGGGTAAAGGCACAGTGACCTTTAACCCCCACAACCTCCCACTTAAAGGACAATGTGCCTTTCAGGGAGAACAACCAGTGAGCATACTATCCAATGCCCATCAATACACGACAATACTCAAACCGCTGACTAGGTAGACTCTTCGTCAGCATATCTGCAGGGTTATCATCTGTATGAACCTTGACAAGCTCTATGCACTTGTCCTCATCCCTGATGAAATGGTACCTAACCTCAATGTGTTTGGTCTTTGCATGAAAGACCGGATTCCGTGCTAGCTGAATAGCACTCATGGAATCACTATGCAATGTCGGTACACTTGTATGAATCCCCAAATCTCCCACTAGCCGATCAAGCCATATAGCCTCCTTGCAACCCTCTGTGGTTGCAACATACTCAGCCTCTATGGTAGACAAAGCAACGCACTTCTGTGTGCAAGACATCCACGACACTGCACTACCTGTAAAGGTGAACACATAACTAGAAGTGGATCTCCTACTATCCACATGCCCTTCATAGTCTGAATCTGTGTACCCAAGTACACGCATGTCTCCTTTACCAAAGCAGATGCACATCTCCTTAGTACCCTTCATGTACCTCATGATGCACTTAACTGCCTCCCAATGCCTCTTTCCTGGATTAGCCATATACCGGCTAACAACTCCCACTGCAAATGCAATGTCTGGCCTAGTAGCTATCATAGCATACATAAGACTCCCAACCGCTGATGCATAAGGAACCTTGGCCATCATGGCCCTTTCCTCATCTGATTTGGACTATCTGTATGACTCAATTTCACATATGGAGGCAATGGAGTACTCACTGCCTTCCCCCCCTCTATATTGAAACGCTGTAATACTTTTGTAACATACTCTTTTTGTGAAAGCCAAAGGAGTTTCCTACTCCGATCATGCGTGATGTGACAAAATATGAAGAGGGGAGAGGAGAAGAGTGGAGATGAGGAGAGAGGGCACAGCTAGAGAGAGCACACCACAAATGACTAACTGTACACTAGATTTAGTTGAAAAAATAAAATATATACAAACCCTTTTAGGGTTAGGGTTAGGGGAGCTAACCCTTTCCTTTATAGCACTCTATAAGGTTAGTGCTATGCACATATGATCACGTGATGGTGCTATGCACACATGATCACATGATGTTGAGCGTGAACTCTCAACACCTTCCCTCAAGATCAACATCATGAAGTAGGCCTTCCCTCAAGATGATGATTCTGGGGAATCGAAGAAGGACTGAGCATTACATTCCATCACACCCCTTTAATGGGAATGTCCTTCCTCTGCATCAAACCAAGAGCTAGTCGGTGTTTCTCGAATAGCTCTTTACCGAGTGGTTTGGTAAAGATGTCTGCAACATTTTCTTTGCTATCACAATGCTGCAGTATGATGTCACCAAGTAACACTCTTTCTCTGATGAAGTGCTCTCTGACATCAATGTGCTTTGTTCTGGAGTGATATACTGGATTTTTGGCCAATGCTTGAGCCGATTGATTATCACAGTATATTGTTGTTGGCTTTGACTCATCAAAGTAATCTGTTTCTGACAATAATCTTCTGAGCCATATAGCCTCACATGCACCTGTAGTGAGTGCCCTATATTCTGCTTCAGTCGAAGACAAAGAAACAGTTGGCTGTTTGTTTGACAACCATGATATAGCACCTTGACTAAGGAAAAATGCATATCCCTGTGTCGATCTCCTGGTCTCATGATCTTTAGCATAGTCACTATCACAGTATCCATGCAACCGTGGATGACTTCCTCTGTATTCTATCCCAAATTGTCTTGTACCTCTGATGTATCTCAAGACTCTTTTGGCTGCATTCCAGTGAGACTGTTTTGGATTTGCCATAAACTATGCTAGTGAGCTTACTGCATAACAAATATCTGGCCATGTGATTGTCAGATATATAAGAGATCCAATGAGTTGCCTGTAGTATCTGTCATTGACTGTAGGCTTTTCTGAATCTTTAGTAAGTTTCAAACTCTGTTCCATGGGAGTGGCTGCAATCTTGCAATCTGCCATATGAAACTTCTTCAGGAGACTGTCAACATATTTGAGCTGACTCATGAATGTGCTATCTGAATCTCTCCAGAACTCAATTCCAAGACAATAGTGCATAAGTCCAAGATCTTTCATGTCGAACTCTGCAGATAAGTCTTGTTTTAGCTTTCTAATGAAGCTATCCTTGCTTCCTGTCACAATCAGATCATCTACGTACAAAAGTGCAATAGTAATATCTTCCCCTTGAACTTTGTAGTAGAGAGTATGATCTGCATTGGACTTCATGTATCCCAGATCAGCAAAATATTGATCAATTCTGCTGTACCAACTTCTGGGTGCTTGCTTTAAGCCATAGAGACTTTTCTTGAGATGGCAAACCTTGTTCTCCTGTCCTGGTTCAACATAACCGGCTGGTTGTTGCATGTAGACTTCCTCGTCTAGATAACCATTGAGAAATGCATTCTTGACATCGAGCTGATACACATTCCATCTACTGAGTGTTGCTAGTGATATCAAGAACCGTATGGAATCCATCTTTGCTACTGGAGCATAAGTCTCATCATAATCTTGACCATATTGTTGTGCAAATCCTTTTGCAACTAATCTGGCTTTGTATCTCTGAATACTGCCATCTGGATTGTACTTCACTTTGTATACCCATTTGTTGGCTATGGCCTTCTTTCCTGGTGGAAGGTCACATAATTCCCAAGTGTTATTTTTATACAAAGCATCCATTTCTTCATTCATTGCAGTTTGCCATTCTGGCTTATCTACTGCGTCTTCGAAGTACACTGGCTCTTCTGTAGCCATGATGGTAGTCATAAGAGCATAGTTGGTGGTTTCCACCTGAATTGCTTTGCCTTTCTGAGCATATGTCAATCTGGCTGGTGGTCTGCTTTCCCTAGTAGACCGTCTGAGCTGCTGTGACACTGATTGGGGTGTTGCTGGCAATTCTTGCTCTTCTTCATCAACCTGTTCTGTAGATGACTGTGAAGTCGATGCTTCTATCTCCTGTGTAGGCGAGGTTTTCCATTCTGATTCCTCATCGAAGATTACATCTCTGGAGATAATGACTTTGCGGTTGATGGGATCATACAATTTGTATGCTTTACTCTCGTCACTGTAGCCAACCATGATGCATTTGCGTGACTTCGCATCCAATTTCCTGCGATGATCATCATGTATGTGGGCATATGCTATGCAACCAAATATGCGGAGATGCCCAATGCGTGGCTTGTGTCCAGTGAATGCTTCATAAGGAGTCATTCCTTGTATCGGTTCGGTAGGAAGCCGATTAAGCAAGTAGTTAGCTGTAGCTATTGCTTCTGCCCAATACTGATTCGGAAGATGCTTTTCACTAAGCATTGCTCTAGCACTGTCTGCTAAAGTCCCATTTTTCCTTTCAGCTATTGCATTTTGCTGAGGAGTATCTGCACATGTGAATTGTCTTCGAATGCCGTGTGTTTTGCAAAAGTTCATGAAGGCTGAAGACATGTATTCACCTCCTCTGTCTGATCTCATGACCTTGATCTTTCTGCCTGTTTGGTTCTCTACCATGGCTTTAAATTCTTGAAATCTGGCAAACACTTCAGATTTCTCTTTCAGAAAATAGACCCAACAATATCTGCTGTAGTCGTCGATGAAGGTCAAGTAATAAAGTGAACCATTGATGCTGCGGGTCTGGGCATAACCCCATACATCTGTATGAATCAAATCAAGAATACCTCGTGCACGAGAGGTACTTCTGACAAAGTTGGTTCGCTTTTGTTTGCCGAAGCAGCATGCTTCACAAACCTTTCCAAGAAACTGTAGCTTCGGAATCCCAATTGCCATATTTTGATTCCTTAGATCTAACAAGTACTTGAAGTTGACATGACCATATCTCTTATGCCATTTTGCAGATAGTGGCATCTGTTGCATTTGAGCTGACATGGCATGCTTATCTGGTACTGTAGCTAGCATCCTGTATAAGCGTCCTTCCTTGACACCTTTTGCTACTAGCTGACCTCTTTTGGATTTGTCTCTGATAGTGCATTCATCACCGTCGAAGATGACTTTGTAGTTGTGTTCCGTCATTTGACCTACTGACAAAAGGTTCTTGCTGAGCTTCGGAACATAGAGCACATCTTTGACTAATCCTTTTGTACCAGTGAAATTGTTCATAGGGATAACACCTGTCCCTTGAACTGGATTCGGTGTATTGTCTGCTGTATAGATGACATTCTTTTGACCTTCTAATGGCTTCATTTCTGTGAACCATTCCTGATGATTTGTCATATGAGATGATGCACCGCTGTCGATGTACCAAGGATCCTGTTCCACTTGGTCGACTTGATAGCTGAAATCCTCTTTGGGATTGAAATCAGTGTCTGGGTGCATTATTGTATCAGTCTGATGCAATTCCTCACTTGCAAGAAACATATTGCCATGTTCATTTGCAAAATGACTGTGACTAGAATGTCCACCACGATGATTTCCTCTTCCTCGAGAATTCCCTCGATTACTGCTGGATTGACCGCTTTGGTCATACTGCTTCTTGCGGCAATCTCTTTCATAGTGTCCAAACTTGTGACAATAGTTGCATTGAATGTTTGACACATTGGTGGATGCATTCCCTCGTCCTTGGAATCTTCCTCTGTTGGAATGATTTCCTCTTTGCTGATTTTGATGTTGCTGAGGATGCTGCTGATGCTGATGCTGATTCTGACTTTGATTTTGACCACTTTTCTGATATGATCTACCTCTGTTTCTGCCTTTGCCTCTGCTTCTGTCTGAAGCTGTGAATGCCTGATCATTAGAATGACCTTTACGTGCTTGAATGGCCTGAGTCCTGAGTTCTTCACCAAGTAGAACTGACTGAAGTTCTTCAAGTGTTGGAATTTGCCGTTGGATGGAAATACTCTGGACTAGATTCTCATATCCCTCTCCTAGTCCATTCAGGATTACTTGAACCATTTCTGCGGGATTCATAGTCTCTCCTGCTGCTGCAAGTTGATTGTTGTAGTCTTTGATGCGGAGTACATAAGCATGACCGGTTTCACTGCTGTTGCGGAAACTCTGGTTGATCTGGTTTCTCAAGGTGAGAATCTTGGATGTGTTCTTGGACTCGTAGAGAGCTGCGAACATATCCCATGCTTCTTTTGATGTCGTGACTGTGTTGAGCTGTGCTAGCATGACATCTTGCACATTCTGCTTGATCAGGTGATAGGCATACTTGTCTTTCTTATCCCATTCTGCTTGAGCTCGGGCAATGGCAGGATCTGCTACTGGTGCGGAAACTGTTTGTGTAGATGTAGATCCCGATGTAGATCCCGTTGCTGGTGCTGTGACAACAGATGGAGTAGAGCTACTGGTGGCTGGATCGGCCAATGGTCTAGGTATGGATCCATCGACATACTCCCATTTGTCCTGAAGCACAAGAATGGTCTCCATTCGGTATTTCCATGTACCGTAATTGGAGTTGTCTAACTTAGCAGATGCCTCCAGATTGAGGTTGCTAGTCGACATGGTGCAAACAATGTACTCAAAAAGTGTCCTGGAAAACTCTGTAGGAATCAACTGCAAATACACTGAAGATGCCAAGTGAAATCTCTGTACCGTCGGTGAAGATAGAACTGCAGTAAATAAGATCTGACCTGTGTTACAAGGCTTGTGGCAATGATGCCGGGAATAGCCAAGAGGCTTTACAAGGCTGAAAATGATGTGCACTATGCCGTGAGATAGCCAAGTAGGCTTTACAATGGTGGCATGTGTGTGTGAAATCAAGTGCTATCTGCCCACTGAATCAATCTGCAATGCCTCTGAACTCTGAAGTCTGCTCACTGAACTGATGAACGTAAGGTTTCAGGTAATGCAATGATGTGAAATCGGATGTGAGCGTATGGACTGACTCCGAGTAGGTACTAGTCGGGAATTTCGGGCATGGCTTAGATTGGCAACTTGGGGAATTCAAAGCGTCCCCTCTATGGCGATCTAGTCTACTCTGATCTAGATCTAAACCAACCGTCGATCGATGAAAGAGCAGCAAATAATTCCTTTTCCTTTGTTCTTTTTAAGTGCTGGGTCAGATGCGTCGATGTAGAGGCAAATGTGCGTGAAGGAAGTGGTTTTGTTGGCGAGGCTTAAATGTGAGTGTAACTTGCGCCGAAATGTGCGCGTGATGTAACGAGCGCGTAGAGCACGAAAAATCGAGCGACTTTCCTTTTTGGAGCACCCTCAAATTCTTCCTGGATCAAGAGATATGACTTGATCTAGGTGGAGGGGCAAAAGGAGTGCAAATGGTGCTCAATGATGATGTGTCACTGTGAGTCACATGCAGTGATGATGTGGCACTGTGCTTAGCAAGAGGTGTGCCAGTGAAGCTCTGTGCTGAGGTGGCAGTGCTGAGGTGTCACTGATGACGTGGCACTGATGACGTGGCAATGATGACGTGGCACAGATGACGTGGCACAAATGACGTGGCACAGATGATGTGGCAAATGACGTGGCACAGATGACGTGGCCTGATGATGTGGCAGTGCTGACGTGGCAGCTGACGTGGCAGTGATGACGTGGCAGTGATGACGTGTCACTGATGATGTGGCAGGTGACGTGGCAAAGGTGACGTGTCAGCTGACGTGGCAAAAGTGACGTGGCAGTCGGTGCTGACGTGGCAGTCGGTGACGTGGCAGCTGACGTGGCAGGATGAGCTGGCAGGAGTGACGTGGCAGATAAGGTCTGCCACGTGGTTGGTCCTTGACCAAGCCCTGGTGTGGTGACCCTGAGGATAAGGGTGATGACGTGTCTCGTGGATAAGGACTCCACGTGGGAGCCTATGGTCCTGGCTTTGTAAGGCCAGAATCCTCGCAAGATGCTGACGGAATCTTTAAGATTCCGTCATCTTCTCCGTCGTCGCTGTTGTTGGAGTCGCCACTGCTGCTGCTCGTTGGTCGGTCGGTTGTTGCGTTGAGTTTGTTGTTGAGCTGGGTCGACGGCCGCTGGGAGGTAGGAGTCCGAGAAGGAGCTCGCAGTAGATGGTGTTGAAAGGAGCTCAATTGGACTTGCAGCTGTTAGTTTAGATCTGAGGTTTCGGTCGAAGCTTCCGTCGGTTTGAGGTCGAAACTAGTCGCAAAACTGAGGTCTGAGGTGCGGAGCGAGGGAAACCCGTCGAAGTTTTTCCGAAAAACAAGTTGAGTCGCAACCATGTCGGACGAGCTTTGCTAGCCTCTCCGCCCCAAGCGCAAGACAACCTACGTCGACTACCTGGTCAAGTTTCGATGGATCCTGGTCATCTTCTTCATCGCCATAGCCAATTTCTTGTTCGATCTCCAAGCTCCCATCGCCATAGCCAATTGCCCTTCTTCTCTTCCTCTCTCCCTCCCCCATTCTCCATTCCTCCATACCATGTCTTCCAAAAAGGAGAACGCCGACGCCGCTGCTGCTGCCGCCGACCGTATCAAGGCCGCTGCCCTCAGTGCTGCCAAAGGCCTCAGCCGAGCCCAGGCCGAACGTGCCGCCGCCGCTTATGAGCACGAAAAAAGCCGTCAAGCTCGGCGTCCGGAAGGATAACAAGTCCGGTACGTTGACTGGCGGCTCTGTTGCATGTTTGCTACCTTAGACAGTCCCCGTGCTCAAGGGCTCCTTGGAGAAGTCTCGGCTTTCCCTTCTTCTCTTTTAATACAAACCTTTCACTCAAAAAACTCTCAACATGGAAGGAAGCTATCTCTTTCTCTCCCTACAGGAGAAGAATCAAATCTCTCTCTCTCTCTCGGAAGGTAGAGTAGAAGAACAAACTCACAAATCTCTCACAAGAAGAGCTACTCACTCTCACGGAAGAATGAACGGAATAGAGAGAATGAATCTCTCAATGAAACTCTCACAAAATGAATGGACAGAAATTCCTCTCACATGAACGAAAATCTTTCATCAACGGAATGAAAGATAGAAACCTCTCAATCACTCTCTCACACTCTCAAGAATCGCAATGTCTCAACGGAAGACAAGGGAGCTCTGATACCATGACAAAATATGAAGAGGGGAGAGGAGAAGAGTGGAGATGAGGAGAGAGGGCACAGCTAGAGAGAGCACACCACAAATGACTAACTGTACACTAGATTTAGTTGAAAAAATAAAATATATACAAACCCTTTTAGGGTTAGGGTTAGGGGAGCTAACCCTTTCCTTTATAGCACTCTATAAGGTTAGTGCTATGCACATATGATCACGTGATGGTGCTATGCACACATGATCACATGATGTTGAGCGTGAACTCTCAACATGATGTGCATACCAAGAATATGACCTGCAAGTCCCAAATCCTTCATATCAAAGGCCTCATGCAACTTGGCCTTTAATGCATCTAGCTCATAAGTATTCTTGCTAGCCAATAGCATATCATCCACATATAGTGCCAAGATTATCAGGCTATTATCCTTAGCCATTTTAGTGTAGAGGCAGTGATCAATTTCACTCCTTCTAAAACCCTGGGACCGAATGAAAGCATCAAACTTCTGATACCATTCTCTAGGTGCTTGCTTAAGACCATAGAGACTCTTCTTCAGCTTGCAAACTAAATGCTCTTTGCCCTTTTCTTCAAAGCCTTCCGGCTGCACCATGTAAATTTCCTCATGCAAATCCCCATGCAAGAAAGCTGTCTTGACATCCATCTGCATAAGCTCCATATCCTCTACTGCCACTAGTCCAAGCATGCATCTAAGTGTGGTCATCTTCACAACCGGAGAGAATATCTCATCAAAGTCCACACCCTTCCCTTGCTTGAACCCTTTAGCAACCAAACGAGCCTTGTACCTAGGCACATCATCACCTGTGACCTTCATTTTGTAGACCCATTTACATGGCAATGCTTTCTTTCCATGTGGCAAAGAAACCAAGTCCCAAGTCTTATTCTTCATAAGTGAACTCATCTCTGATTGCATAGCATACTCCCACTTGTGTTGATCCTCGCGCATCATAGCCTCTTTGTAGCAAGAAGGCTCCCCGCAATCAGTAAGCATCACATAGTCTACCCCTGGAACAAACCTATCAGGCGGTCTAGACAGTCTAGATGATCTTCTCAAGGGCATTTCAGCTTGCTGTCCCACTTGCATATCAGCACATTTGGCTCATCATTTCCACCAATAGATGATCCATCATCTACCCTTGATTGTATACTTGTGGGAGTACTTGGTGGTACCATTTCTTGCACATTTGGTGCATGGACAGCTTGCTGTCTATCAACATATGTAGGTGGATTCACATCCTGGAAAGTGATTCTCCTTATTTCCACATCCCTCATGGGTGCCTTATGCATCTTCTTCTCATTGAAGACCACATCATGGCTGCGTATGATCTTCTTTGCTTCTGGATCCCAGAGACGGTAGCCCATCTCTCCACTTTCACCATAACCCAGAAAGATGCATTTCCTAGACTTAGGATCTAGCTTCTTTTGAAGCTCTTTTGGCACATGTGCATATGCCTCACACCCAAATATACGCAAATGAGAGTAAGAGGGCTTCTTGCCACTCCATGCCTCTTCAGGAATACCACCATCCAAACTCTTACTAGGTGATCTATTGATCACATGCACTGTAGTCTTCATTGCCTCAGCCCAAAAACCACCAAAAAGACTTGCATTGGAAAGCATGCATTGCAACCTTTCTTGAATGGTACGATTCATCTTTTTTGCAACTAGATTTTGCTCTGGAGTATGAGGGGATGTGGGCTCCCTCTTAATCCCATGTGTATCACAGATATGCTGAAAGTCATGAGAGAGATACTCTCCACCATTGTCAGTCCGTAGGCATTTAAGCGTTCTACCTGACTGATTCTCAACCAAGGCCAGCCATTTCTGAAATACCTGGAACACATCACTCTTCCGAGCTATAGCATAAGCCCACCCTTTCCTAGTTGCATCATCAATGAATGTCACATAGTATTCAGCCCCACCTAATGACCGTGTAGGCATGGGACCACATACGTCTGAATGCACCAAATCAAGCTTTTCAAACTCTTTCTTTCCCCTTCTTTTATGGGCTGATTTAGTCTGCTTCCCATAGAGACAGTGCTCACAAAATTCAAAATCAGAGAAACTCAAATGCGGTACATAACCCAAATGGCATAAGAGTTTCATTCCATTCTGGCTCATGTGCCCCAACCTGCAATGCCACAAAGAAGTGCTTGGCTGCTCGGTTATTGCAACAACATGATCAAATACCCCTGATACATGTAAGGGATACAAAGTCCCACACTTGGCACCCCTGGCCAAAAGCATAGAGCGCTTCTGAATTTTCCAACTCTGAAAGCCAAAAGTGGTGTGAAAGCCAGCATCATCTAGCTGACCCACTGAAATAAGTCTCTTGGTCAGCTTAGGCACATGTCTCACATGTTTTAAAAAAAATGCAGACCCATTTGCAAAAGAAAACTTTATGTCACCTGCTCCCACTATGTCACATGCATAGTCATTTCCAAGATGCACACAACCTGTCTTTCCACTGTCATAAGTGGAGAACCATTCCCTATGGGGAGTAACATGGAATGAAGCACCAAAATCCAAAATCCAATCCTGGGAATATGCATCATCTGAAGTGGTAAGGAACTCTGCAGATAAACTAGACATGAAGAGAACGTCATTGTCACTATCATGTGTGACTGCATTGATCTCCTCGATCTTCACTTTTCCTTTGTCCTCCCTTGGACTCTCTTCCTTTTGATTTGCACCCCAATTTGCATTCTTTTTCTTATCCTTTTGCTCTCTTTTCAGCTTGTAGCAATCCTTTTTCATATGGCCCTTCTTGCCACAATGGTAACACTCAATGTTCCGTGCCTTGGATTTGCTACGAGACTTCCCTCTTTCTTGGGACTTCCCCCTAAACTGTGATCTGCCCCTTTGCATGTTTAAGGCTGCATCCTTCTTGTTGCCATCCATAGACTTCCGTCTAATCTCCTCGACCAACAAGCTACCCACAACATCATCAAATTGCAGTACTCCACCAGGTGCAGAGTTACTGACAGCTGTACGGAAGGTATCCCATGAGGATGGCAATGAACATAAGAGAAATATTGCCTTAGTCTCCGCATCAAAATTCATCTTCTGAGCCTGAAGCTGGCTGAAAATAATATTGAATTCATTCAAGTGAGAAGCAATGGAGACCCCTTCCTTCATCTGCAGCTCAAACAACCTCTTCATGAGGTAAACTTTATTAGAGGCAGTTTCCTTTTCATAAGTGGCACACAATTTCTGCCACAAATCTTCCGTAGTCTGCTCATTTACTATTGTGAAATAAACTGACTCTGCAAGATGAAGTTTGATAGTAGATTTTGCTAATGCATCCAACTCATTCCAATCATCCTCAGACATATCTGCAGGCTTAGCTTCAATCCCTGCCAAGGGTTTAATCTGCTTCTTTTGAATAAGCACATCCCTTATTTGTTCTTTCCACAAAGAAAAGTTTGTCCCATCAAACTTTTTAATGCTGAAAAACTCCTTTTCAGACATGGAAGAGGATGCCATGATGCAAATGAAACAAAATCCCAAATGCTAGTACCTGCAAGAGAGAATCACACCAAATACGAGGTGCACCCAAATGTGTATGCCACAATAGAGTGAAAAATATGACCAAAACTCAAAGCTCAAAGCATCAAAAGATGCATCTGACTCATGTGCATATACTATGCATCCATATGAGCAAATCTAGCCCAAAAGAAAATGCCAATAAGTGCCAAATGACTCAAGCATAAACACCGTCCATTGGCATATGCATTAATAATATCTCATCCAAGAGAGCATAGCACTATCAGTGCATCACTTGCAATGTGTCAAAGCTGTCCCTCAGCATAAAATAGCATCCATGTGCAAAGCATCCATAAAAAATAGCATCGCACAAGGCAATTTGGGCCTATCAGTGCATCCAATAAGGATCGTAATGCATCCAAATGGCCTATAAATCATCCACTGCAACCCAATGCACACCACAAATGAGCGCACACTGCTCAAACTGCAACTAGAGTGATCTGCATAAGGTATGCTCAAGAAATCATAATCCCACGGTAATGACCGCTATTGAAAATAGAACCTGAGATGCCTCAAAACATGGGCGCCATTGCATAATCAGACTCAGCAAGAAAATCTGCAAATATCTCTCTTCTGCTAGAACTCCAAAATCCCAACCGATGAGTGAGAAATGGGAGTCAACACTTATCCACTGCCATGTGGCATAAATCTAAGGTTTCAAAACCTTAGAATGAAAAATGCATAACAGAGAGACGAAATCGAATACACAGAGATCTATAACTCTGAAAATCCTCCACCGAATTGTGCAAGAACTGATAGGTAGAGGTTTTTGGGCGTCCGGAACGCAATGGGACAGACGGTTTTGGAAACCGTGGTCTCAATCATTGGGTCCAACACACGGACTGAAAAACGTTTTTACAAACAGAGCTATTTGTAAACTCCACCGAAGTGCGAATGATGAGCAACATAGAAGTTTTAGGACCTCTTGAGTCCACCGGAACTGACAGATCTGCAAATGGTTGCTCCAAACTTGAGTTCCAACACCCGGGCAAAAAACGCAGGAACTGACACAGTGAGTCAGAAATCCAATGAAATGATCCCAGATTTAAGAATAAAGGTGTTTCCAAGCTCCTGAAGTGAAGTGGACACCAAAAGCAAGCAATAGTTGCCTCTATAAGTCAATATGGAGTCTCTGTCATCGAACAGAACAGGGAAAAGCTCAAAAAACGACTTTTTCTTTGAAAACTCTTAACAAGCTCTCAAAACCACTTCGCAAAACCAAAGTAACTTTTCCAAAGGTTCCTCCAAGGTCTCTACACACTCGGATGCAAGTAAAGTCACCCACAAAGCTTCCCACAGAGCTTCTCCTTCCTCCCACAGAGCTGCTGAGCTTCAAGCATTCACGCATGCTCAGCTAGATCACTCGGGCTCTGATACAGTTGAGAGTGCTCTCAACGGAAGCAAGAATGGAAGAAGGAGAGAGAGAGAGAGAGACAGAGACAGAGAGCCACACAAGTTTTGGTGGGTGTAGAACCACCCTAATCTTCTTTTTCATTCATTTATATATGTGTTTGAGTATTGTATATAACTGGGGTAAAGGCACAGTGAACTTTAACCCCCACATAGGTGACTCTATTCATTTGAACATTGAATATGATTTTTAGGCATGGTCATGCCAATTCTACAATATTATATCATTGCTTAATTATTATTGGTGTTCATTTTGTCTTTTTGATGGTTTTGTATCTCATACTATATGTGGTAGGTTCTTATTCTAGTATTTTCTTAAGGACCTTAATGAAAAATAATTAATGAAAAGATGGGATATATATGCATGTGAAATCATTTTCTCAACAAATAGTGAACACAATCTATGAACTTTCATAATTTATCCCAATTTTAAATGCCAAGAGGTAAGATTCAATACAATATCTGCAAAAGGAGTAAGTACAAGGAAAATTTGGCATATTTAAATTGAGAATGGATATGAAACCAACATTTTTAAAATTTAAGGAAACTATGAGAAGGATTTCTTGTATCTTTAAAGTTTTCAAGGCCTAAATAACCATCTGTAAGGCAAACAATAACAATGAAAATAGAAAGACACGTGAATTTTAGTATAATTAAATTGAAAATGAAAGCAATAATAAAGGATTTGAAGGAAAATCTTCCACATATAACTTCAATATGTACTCATGACTGAAGTGTTGTCCACAAATTCATGCCATGTATCTTGATAAAAATCTATTTTGAAATTCCTCTTTTTTTGGAAAAAAATTATGAGCCTTGAAAAAAGTGGGACTTGGGACATTCCCACTTTTCCTAATATAGTATTATTATAATAATATGCATTAGTTTCACCGATTGACATGTTGCATTCCAAAACTACATACTATAAGAGTGAAACAATAGGTACTTAAAAAATAAGCATAAAATCGGGCCTTTGTTGCCTAAGCCCAAGTGGGATTAGGCCACTTTACTATTCCTCAAAGCTACTGCCTTCTTCTATTAATCATCCTTCAAGGGATTATCCTTTAATTCATTTTTCACAACTTCCAATCTTCTAGGTGGACACAAGCAAGCTTCGATTCCCTAGCCTTTGCCTTCCTACAATTTGGTCTTTTCGTGATTTGAGCACAGCAGACATCTTGCTTATCATCCACCCCAGTGATTATCAAACTCGAGCTTGTTGGATGACACTAGGAACTTCTCCTTTAATGTCTGAATGAGATAGTCATTTTTCTTCTATGGCTGCTTGCAGAAGTCCATTACCACCCTCTTGAATCTAAAGGAGACAAGCCCATGCATTTGGTTCATAACTCGGGTACCTCTAGTATCAATGACTATTTCAAACTCCCTATTAACCTCACAGTGGAGAGTGGTGGAAGTTTGGGAGTCATCTTGACTCCCCCCAGTGCACTAGCTGTACTAGACCTAGGGCATCAAAGTTGATGCTCACTCTGTCTCTCCCTAGACCTAGTGGTAGTTGGGAGATCTCTATGGAGGCCAGCAAGACCAACGCTTGATGTCTCTCCTCCTACCCAAGGTAGGAGTATCAAAGGGTCTCTTGTGACCCCTCCACTTGATCCTCTGCTAGCCATCTTTTACGAAATTAAATGATACATTACATTTAAATTTTAGAATGCATTCTATTTAACAAGTAAACATCCTCTGCTTGACAAGAAGGGAAAAGAAGCGTAGAGGTCAAGTTTTACAACAAGAAGGGAACTTGTGTGTGATATTTTTTGATAGGGCAAATATTCCAGGGAGCACAATGGTGAAGGCTCCAATCGCTTCAACATTGTTCCTTAGAAGTTTCACCCTAGAGAAAGTGCACACAATTTTTCTTCTCATTATGTTGTAGAAGTCAATGTTTACAACGAGAAGAAATATTCTGTGTGATGTTTTCTAGGCAAGGAGAAGGTTCTAGGGGGAAAAATGGTGAAGGATCCTTCACTGAACATTCCCATTGTAAAAATTGACCTCTAGAGAATGTGCACATGCTTAAAGCTGTAAACCATTATGCATATGCTTCAAGCCTATATCCAAAAAGCATATGCATAGAGCTTTTAAATTTTATGTAGATGCATAGAGCATATGCATAATGTTTTAAAGCTTTGAGGATATGAAGCATATCCATTACAATCTTAGGCATATGCATAGAGCATATTCTTATTTTTCTATAAAGCTTTAAACCTGTATGAATGAGCATATAGACGGAAGAAACAATGCATACAACCTACCCTAGCTCATTTGAAAATGAATGAAGCTTTATGTAGAAGGAAGAAATGATAAATAAAACCTACCTTATCTCAATTGTGAATCCTTAAGGCATTGCAAAACCCTAAAATGTAAGCAATAATATGTAAAATATTTTGATTTAAGCAACAAACCACCCAACCTATTGCAACAGGTTGGGTGGGGGTGCACCCAATCCGTTGCTCAAATAAGTAAAAAATAATGATTTGAGAAACATGATGGAGTGCACCCAACTTGTTGATCAAATGAGTAAAAAATACTAATTTGAGCAACAGGTTGGAGTGCACACAACTTGTTGCTTAAGCAATAGGTTCAGTGCCACCCCCAACCTGTTGCTTGGGTGCACCCAACCTATTGCTTGGGTGCACTATTAACTAGAAAAGAATTTGAGGCATGATGCTAGACACGAGGCATGGCGACACTTGAGGGCCATAGAGGAAAAAGGAACATGAGGGAAGAAGCATTAACATAGGTGGGGAAAAAGGATTAAGAGGGGTGGGAATGAAGAGAGAGACTATGCCACAAGGGGGTAGGGAGAGGGGGAAGAGGAGCATGTACATGATGGGAGGTGGAATGTAGAGATGGAGAAATCAAGGGAGGAGGGTCATGCTTTATTTGAAAGGAAAGATGGGGGGAAGAAATCAAAGTACTAGCTAGGTGGCTTTACAAGAATGAGCGTATCCCATCAAGGAATAGCCCCTTCCTTTTATAGCCAAGAGAGGGGGTCTCTCCCAATAAATGCATCCTCCCACATGCATGGTGTGTGTGGAAAAGTCTCCCATGTGGGCTAGGCGGTTACACACTCTCAATTGTGTGCGACAACCCTTGGCCTCATTTTTCCACATATATCAGCCCCCATATCCCAAGTCTAAGATACTTCCCTAGTCTCTTCCCAATTTTATAATAC
Organism: Dipteris shenzhenensis; assembly: GCF_047967505.1. NCBI lineage: Eukaryota > Viridiplantae > Streptophyta > Polypodiopsida > Gleicheniales > Dipteridaceae > Dipteris > Dipteris shenzhenensis. The sequence continues at coordinate 12,982,571 of NC_141624.1, forward strand.
ATTCAATCATCTAGGAGGACAAGTGGAGGGTTGGCACAAGGAATCTTGCCACCTCATCCTACTTTCCCCATTATTTAACTTGCATTCTTGGACTATCTACACCCCCCCCACATGGGCCTATCATACATGGAGGGAATAATCCAATATAATATCCATCTCCACCTATTTTATATTACTTCTCCCATGGTCCTTGGTCCATGTCTCACTAAATGCAGGCATGGGACTGCCTAGGTGGAGGGGTGATACATGGAGGACCCATGCCACCTTATCATTTTATATCATTACTACCATGGATTATGTACAACCTCAGGGGGGTCACTATGTATAAACCCTCTATACCACGTGCGTTCAAGGCCTATTTCTAAAATCCCATATCTGTAAATTTTTCATTGATAAAATGTACCCCTTTTCTATACAAATCTGTAAATTTTTCCCAAAACTATTTTAAATAGTCCCTTATGTATATTTATTTCTGTAAATTTTAGAATAAAAAATATCCTTCCGTTGAACTCACGTGATAGGGTTACATATGATGAGTGACCCCCCTGAGTGTACAACACACCTTATGGGTCCTCTTACGTGGAAGGGTGGCACATGGTCATGCCCTACCACCTCAACCGTGGGCCTTATGCACACCATATTTTATTATACTATTGCCACACATACAAGCACACACACATATTTATGCCTTTTACTTTGGTCAAATTTATCCATAACAGTTCCGCCCCCCAGGCAGGGAATGCGTAGCATTTTGTCATCCTCTGTTCTTGTGCCAATCTCAAGGCCAGAATCTCTATCTCTAGGGGTAAAACTGCCTCAGTACTGTACACCAACTCAAAAGGAGTGACCTATAGATGTTTTATGAGTGATGTTGTAAGCCCACACAGCTTCAGTGACCTTCTGATCCCATTGGCTCCTATTCCCTGTGGCCATTTTTCCCATGGATTTACAAAGGAGGCCATTGGTCCGCTCCGTTTGTCCCATGGATGCTGGATAATAGATGCTAGAAGTGCGATGATCAATACCCATGTGATCTATGAGCAACTCCACTGCTTCATTTAAGAATGGACTCCCATGGTCAAATACTATTTCCATGGGTGTCCCAAACCTTGTGCAGATACGTTCAAATATGAAATTTGAAACTGCCTTACCATTTGCAACAGGGAGGGCGATAGCTTCAGCCCACTTAGTGACATACTAAGTGGCTACCAGAAGATACTTCTTTTTGTGGGTAGTCATGGGCAAGGGCCCAACAAAATCTATTCCCCACTTCTGAAACAGATGGATGGACATCACTGGGTGATGTTGCCTAGGACGCAAATCCTTCCTACCAAAGAATTGGCATGGTTCACAAGTTTTGCAATACATAGTGACATCCTTGAACAAGGTCGGCCAGTAGTACCCAGCATGTAAAATCTTCTTAGCTGTATAGTCACCGGCATAATGGCCTCCATAAAATCCATCATGATAATGCTTCAATACCTTAGGTACTTCATCTGCATCAATGGCCCATCTTAGTACCCCATCTAGGCCTTGATGGTATAAAACCCCATCAAAGAGAGTCTAGCGCTTACTATGTCTGCAGATCTTCTTTCTCTCATAGCTAGTACTTTCTAGAGGAAAGGAGAAAGCGGTCAGAAATCTATAGATACCACCATACCATGGATCCCCAACTTCTATGGCCACTACAAGGGTTACATCGAGGCAGTCCTCTAAATCAATCAAAGCATTCTTCAAGTTGGAACAACCCCCTTTTACAATTTTGAAAGAAAAATCATATTCTTGTAAAATTGCCAACCATTTGGCCAATCGGCCCATGGGATTTGGTGATTGAAGAACCTTCTTTGCAAGACCATTGTTGCAGATTATGATGAAGGACTTTCTAGCCACATAATGCTTAAATTTCTCAATGCAGAATACCAAAGACAAAGCATGCTTGTCAGCCTCAAAGTAGCATTGTTCAGTTTCGAGCAATTGTCGAGAAGCAAATCGAACGGGATACATGAACCGATCCTCCCCTTGCTGGAGAAGAATACCTTCCAGAGTATGCTCACCAAACCCAGGATTGATATAGAAAGTCTTTGACCAATCAAGATTGCGTAGAATGGGTTCTGAAGCCAGAGCATTCTTGATTTGTACAAACCCATGATCACAATCCTCATCCCAAGAGAAATCAACTCCATCTTTTAATAGCATAGTCATGGGTCACGTCAAAGCAGCATATTGATCAATGAAGCGGCGATAGAATCCTGCTATATTGACAAATGAGCATACCTGACGTTTGGTTGTTGGTGGGGAGAGCTTGAGGATAGCCTCTACCTTCTCGGGGTCAGGCTTGATGCCCTCGGATGAGACAATATGTCCCAATAACCTCCCTTGAGTGGCTCCAATGGTGCATTTATCAGGGTTGAGGCTGCCATTCTCATAATTGACCCTTTGGAAGGCCAACCTAACCTTCATGACATGCTTCTTATGTGCCGAGAATATACAGAAATCATCTAAAAACACCTCCAAGAAAACCCCCAAATATGGAGCAACCACCATCTGCATAAATATTTGAAAGGTAGTAGGAGCATTGGTGAGGCCAAATGGCATTACTTTGAATGCAAACGTCCCCAGGGTGTGGCAAATGTGGTTTTAAGCACATCCTCCTCAGCAATTCTGATTTGATAAAACCCGGAGTAACCATCACAAAAAGTATACATCTCATGACCACTTACCTTCTCAAGAATGAGGTCTTGAAAGGGAAGAGGATGATGGTCCCTCTTGGTGGCTGCATTGAGTTTCTTATAGTCGATGCAGACCCGCCACTTGTTGTTTTTCTTTGAGGTGACTACCACTGGTGAAACCCATTCAGTATTGTGAATCGGAACAATAAAACCAGCTTCTACAAGTTTTTGCAACTTTGAGCACAAAGCATCGGTCTGTAGGGGCCCTAATCTCCGATACTTCTGAGCCACAAGCTTCGCATCAGAGGCTTTAGCTCTATCTTGTGCGGCAGTCACATGGCGAAGGTGGCGGTAGCTAGTTGCGAAGAGGTCAGGGAAATCTTTGAACATTTCTAGGAACTCGTCTTTCTCACTTGGCATGAGGTCTAGGGAAAGCATAGATTCAAGTTGTTACCTTTTCTGTAGGTGGCGGGGTCAGAGACATCCCCATCATGTAAACTTCCTCCTCTAAGAACTCCTCCCCCCCATCTGATTCTTCCATTGATTCAGACACCGAGGATGAGAGAGTATCATTGTCATGCTCCTCTTCTTCTGGTTCAGTGGCACCTGGTTGCACCGGGATCTTCTCCTTAGAAGCACCAAAAGACATGTGTCCTATCTTCCAATAGCTGATTGCATCACTCTTTCTCAACCATGGTCTCCCGAGTATGGATGGGTAACTCCTGCCTATATCTTCGATGTCCACTACATAGAAATTGACGGTGGTGGTTAACCCATTGACAGTGATGGGCAAATCCTCAATGACTCCTAGGGTGGCGAGTCGTCGACCATCTGCTACCTTGATTCGACTGGAGGAACACCTTGTGCATTTCAAATTCAATTTCTTCATGATACAGGGCACCATGATATTACATGCAGCTCCCCCATCGACACACACACTTTTGACACGGCAATTATCTATGATGACATCTACTATATGTGGGTGCCGATCAATTTCTTTAGAGATAGAAGAGACCTCTCGTACCTTTCCCTTTTTCTTGCTCCTCCTTGTTGAGAGCCCTTGCTACACCTCGTCTCACCTTAGGGCTTAATGCTATTAGTTGAGGGAGTGTGATGCTCAAAGACCGATGAGCAAGGTCCTGAACGACCGAATAGTCCTCTTGCCCTGAGCCGATGGGAAAATCCAAGGGGACCACTTACTCCTGCGATATCTTTTATTCTTCTCTGTTGGTGGGTCTTCCATCTCAGCATCTGAGGGCTCTGAGAAGGACACCTTCTTCCTGGGGTGGCCCGCCATGGTTTGGAGAGGGGTCCGAGGTGGTACAACTTCTTTTCCCAAGGTCAAGGATCTCCACGTCAGAATCCTCGGTGCTTGATTCACTTAGAAGATTCACCCTTGGAATATTGGGACATTCCGTGCAATAATGACCCTTCTGGTGGCACTCGTAGCACACAACATTGGCACGTTCTCTTGGAGGGCAATTGGCTTGATTTTTTATGCCCACCATCTCAAGCCAAAGATCTCATTTAGGGCCTTGGCTAGGTCATTGACTCCAGGTTCTTTAGTAGGAGGGGCCGGGGGAGTAGGAAGGAGGGGGGCTCGTGGGCGAGAGGCTGGGGAAATCTTCCAGGCAGAAGTTGAGGATATACTCCTTGTTGAGGGTAAGCATCTAAGGGGGGACCATACATTTGAGGTGGAGGCGGTGGATACATTCCTGATGGGGGGTGGGGGTATGCCCTTGAGTTGGACACGCCAAGTTGTTGTTGCAAGAATTGAGGGGGTTGCGGAGGGACAATCATCTTCTTTGAAGCGGGATCAGATTGAACTTTATCAAACTTTTGAGCAATCTCATGTGCTAGCACCATAGTTTCTGGATTCTTTCATTTAAGCTTGAGGCAGAATTCGTCACTTGCTCCTGCTACAAGGTAGCCCAGCACATGCTGAGTCATTCCAGCTCAAAATCTGGCATTGTCCTCCTGCGTGGCAATTAAATGGTCTAGGAGCACGGCCGCTTGATCCACATATCGACACACCATCTGACCTTTTGACTACTTCAAGTTTGCCACCTGCAGGTACACATTCTCCGACTCCTCTTCTTTGCTGAAATACTGAATCATCGCTGTTGTCAACCTTGGCCAGCTTTGGCGAACCTGCTTCTCATACCACACTTGAGCCAAACCCTCTAGAAATGTGGGAAGAACCAACAGCCATCTATCTTCACTAAGAAAGTTGAGAGAAACACAACGGTGCTTGAAGGCCACAAGATACTCATTTGGATTTTCTTCAACCCATCCACAGAGTACGGGAATGTCAGCCATGCTTGGAAAATGGAAAAGAGAGAGATGAAATGAGGCTTATCTATGGGCAAATAATGGAAAGAGGTAGCTTGAACTGAAAATCAGGTGAAGATACATCCACAAAGCACACATAGGCGGTGTGACTGGTGTATTGTCAAATACTACACGGGAAGAATCTTCAGCATAGAATAGCTCATAGACAATCTTAAAAGGACCAACCCTCATGATATTGCATCCATCTTTACAAGCGAGGGTTAGAGATGCGGTGCTGCATGAGGTTGTTCATCAAGGCAAACAAGAATGCCATGACAAATGTCAACAGTTGGAGAGCTTGCACATCACCTTTAGCTTCTTCTAGTTCTTGTAGTCGCCATGCTATTTCTTCAAGGGGTGTGCGGTTTGGCATCCTTCTTTTGTGCAATGTCCTTAAGGACTTTTATGATGATCTTCCGAAGTCGGTAAACTCGTATCAAATATACCCAACACTTAGTCTCATGATGACCACAACCTTTGCATTCCCTACAAATGATCATGCTCATTCGTGGCTTGCGGCTTTGTTGGGGTGGTGCTTCCACTTGCTTCATGCATGATTGAAGTACAAGCTTCATGTGCTAAGAAATCAGCAACTATATTTTGAGCTCAAGGGATATTCTGAATTTTTACCTCTTCAAATTGTTGGCAAAGTTCCAATGCTTGTTGATGTCATGGAACCAAGCCTTCGCTCCGCACCTTCCACCTTCCACTAACTTGTTCACACACAATTTGAGAATCTCCTTGCACCTCAAGTTACTTGATGCGATGTTCTTGCACCTTTTGTAGCCCAAAAATGAGTGCCAAGTACTCAGCTTGGTTGCAAGTACTTGCTGGTGCAGACTTGCTATAACAATACACCTCACCCCTTAGTGAAGTGAGCTTCACACCCACACCAACAGTCTTGGTCAAAGGTTTGTATGCATCATCAAATTGGAGGAGCCAAGATGTCATCACACCAAGACTAAAATCCGGACATCCCAAGTTTCTCGGTAGTCCAAGATAGGTAGAAGGAGAGGATGGGGAGAATTCAATACTTGAGCAAGACATTCAGCACCAAATAAACTTGCAATCCTTTGTTGATATTTTATCTTTAGACAAAAAAGAATTACAACTTGAAGCTCAAAATGAGGCACAAAAGGTTAGGTACAAAGGGACTCCTTGGTCGAAACATTACCATAGCCGAGCCCTAGAAACCTTTGTAGTGAGATCGAGAAGAAATCATTCAAGATGAGCTTATCCACATGAATTAATAAGTAGATGCGCCAAATCTCCCCCCAAGCTTGGGGAGCATCCCACCCTTCAAAGAATGTCACCCTTTTAGTTACCTCCGATGCAGCAAGTAGCTTGACCACCGCACAATGAGTAGAATTGAAATCAAAGTCCTCCCAGTGTATCATGTGAGGCATGGCAATGCTCGAGGGCCATAGAGGAAAAGGGAACATGAGGGAAGAAGCATTAACATAGGTGGGGAAAAAGGATTAAGAGGGGTGGGAATGAAGAGAGGGACTATGCCACAAGAGGGTAGGGAGAGGGGGGGGAGAGGGGGAAGAGAAGCATGTACATGATGGGAGGTGGAATGTAGGGATGGAGACATCAAGGGAGAAGGGTCATGCTTTATTTGAAAGGAAAGATGGGGGAAAGAAATCAAAGTACTAGCTAGGTGGCTTTACAAGAATGAGCATATCCCATCAAGGAATAGCCCCCTCCTTTTATAGCCAAGAGAGGGGGTCTCTCCCAATAAATGCATCCTCCCACATGCATGGTGTGTGTGGAAAAGTCTCCCATGTGGGCTAGGCAGTTACACACTCTCAATTGTGTGCGACAACCCTTGGCCTCATTTTTCCACATATATCAACCCCCATATCCCAAGTCTAAGATACTCCCCTGGTCTCTTCCCAATTTTATAATATGTTTAATCATCTAGGAGGACAAGTGGAGGGTTGGCACAAGGAATCTTGCCACCTCATCCTACTTTCCCCATTATTTAACTTGCATTCTTGGACTATCTACACCCCCCCCCAAATGGGCCTATCCTACATGGAGGGAATAATCCAATATAATATCCATATCCACCTATTTTATATTACTTCTCCCATGGTCCTTGGTCCATGTCTCACTAAATGCAGGCATGGGACTGCCTAGGTGGAGGGGTGGTATATGGAGGACCCATGCCACCTTATCATTTTATATTATTACTACCATGGATTATGTACAACACACCTTATGGGTCCTCTTACGTGGAAGGATGGAACATGGTCATGCCCTGCCACCTCAACCCTGGGCCTTATGCACACCATATTTTATTATACTATTGCCACACATACAAGCACACACACATATTTATGCCTTTTACTTTGGTCAGATTTATCAATAACAACACCCAACCTATTGCTCAAATCAATAAAAAAATACTGATTTAAGCAAGAAGCTAGGTGCACCCCCCAACCTGGTGCACCCAACTTATTACTCAAATTAGTATTTTTACTGACTTGAGTAATAATTTGGGTGCACCCCCAACCTCTTGCCTTACTCAAACCCAACCTGTTGCTCAAATTACAAAAAATATAGATTTGAGAAATAGGTTGGGTGCACCCCAATGGGGTGTTTGATTATTATCATTTTTTAATAAAAAGAATATTTATATTAATCTTTATTATTTTTTAAATAAAATAAATAGCCTATGAATATGAATAAAAAGTAAATTTACTTTGTAAAAAAATATATAATATTATTTATTATATGAAAATATTGTTATACTTTATTATACTAAGTAGCATGACTTTTCTACAATGTACGATGAGTTGGAGAACTGCCTCAGGGCTCAAGGTGGCCTTTAATTTCTTTTAAATCGGATCTCAATTAAGACTTAGCATTTCTTTCAGTTGGGAAAAACGTGTTTTGTAACATTGCTCTCTCTCTCTCTCTCTCTCTCTATATATATATATATATATATATATATATATATATATAAACATTGGTATGCTTTTTGCTGAATTTACTAAATTTCAAATTTTAATGAAGCCTAAGTAGTGCCTTTACTCAATGAGAAAAATATTTTCTTAAACCAATGCATCTATCTCGCTCTTTACTTGAGTGTGTGTGTGCGTGTGCATGCGCGTGCATGTGTGTGTGTGTGTGTGAGTGTGTGTGTGTGTGTGTGTGTGTAGAGTTAACTGAATTGACCTATAAGCTCCACTAAATCATGTTCAAGATAAAAAGTCTAATGGTAGACATGACAAATGGTTCTATGTACTAGTGGATCATGTTCAAGATAAAAAGTCAAATGGTAGACATGGCAAACGGTCCTATGTACTTTATTTTATGGATAAGGTACACATTCTCCATCACTCAAGTTGACATAGACATCCCAATCATCATTGAGATGCTCATAGATTCCAAGCTCATTTTAAGTTCCATTACATTGATCTAAGCATTGGAGAAAGTTATGCTAAATGCTATGTTGTCCTTAAGGTCTTTTTGGTTAATGAATTATGCAAACCTAGGAAGGAGCTCTTCTCTCTTTTTGTTGACAATGTTGAGGTAGGAGTAGGAGCCACTGACATCTTGAAATAGCTTAACAGTTTAGCTCTACCTTGGCTATCTTACCAAAATAGTTACCTTTACTATCTTACCAAAATAGTTTGCAAGGTCTTGTATGATCATTGGAAATGTATGTTTGAATTGGACTGTCATGGTGCAATCAAGAACAAAACCATTCCTTAACCCTCGTAAACTCTAGACTCTAAACCCTAGATCTTGAACCTTGGACCCTAAATCGTAAATCCTAAAACCTAGATCTTAAACCCTTTAAAACCCTAAACCCTAGATTGTAGACCCTAATCCTAGACCCTAACCCTAGACCCTAGACCCTAAACCGTAGATCGTAAATCCTAAACCCTAGACTCTAAACCTTAAACGCTAGACCCTAGACCCTAAACCCTAGACCCTAAACCCTAAGCCCTAGACCCTCAACCATAACCCTTAACCCTGTTGAGAGATCATGCTCAACATCATGTGATCATATGTGCATAGCACTAACCCAGTAGAGTGCTATAAAGGAAAGGGTTAGATGCCCTACTAACCGTAGCCCTAAATGGGTTTGTATATATTCTACATTTTCAACTAAATATAGTGTACAATTAGTCATTTGTGGTGTGCTCTCTAGTTGTGCCCTCTCTCCTCATATCCACTCTTCTCCTCTCCCCTCTTCATATTTTGTCATGGTATCAAAGCTCCCTTGTCTTTCGCTGAGGCATTGCGATATGTATGCGAGAGTATGTAAGAGTGTGATAGTTAGAGAGTGATTGAGAGCTCGAGAGTGTTCTTGAGTGATCGTGAGGATTCTCTTCTATTGAGAGAATTTCCATTTGCTCAATAGAATTTCCATCCATTTGAGATATTTTCATTCACATGAGAGAGAAAGAGATATGGTCCTTCATTTCTTGAGAGAATTCTATTTGAGAGACTTCAATTCCGATTTGAGAGAAAGAGAGATTTCATTTTGTGATTGTGATGTAGTACTCTTCCATGAGAGAGAAGAAAGAAATATCTCTATCTTAATTGAGAGCCTTGACTCTCCAACTCTCCTTCAACGAGCTATTGAGCTTCCTATCAATCCGTCGTACAAGGCCTCTACAACAAGCAAAGGAAGGCATCTATAGCCTATCCATCAATGTAGCTACATCTTCAATAGCCCTCCTCGATTGGGTGACTCAACCTTTTGCATATAGCCTAAGCTTCAAGCTTTTGGCTGTACTCCACGCCTGGATATTAGATGGCCAACCTGCAGCTCCCGGCTCCTAAGCCTTACATCACGTGGCTCCGGCTCCCTGCATGCAACAACTCTATCAAACACTAGCCTCTCGACTCTCCATGTACAATGAGAGCTCTAGCCTCTCAGCCGCCAGCGCTCTAGTCTCCAGCCAGTCGATGAACAACCAACTACTGAGCATCCAATTCTCTGTGGCACCATAGTCTTCAACAGCCAACCAGTGCGACCTCTCCAACCAGCGTGACCACTGCGACCTCTCCAACCAACGCTATGCTCTAGCTTCTCCAAACGTAACTCCAACGACTGGTATACAGCTCCAATGACTGCTGTAGTGAAGCATCTGAGCAACTAGTTCTCTAAAACTCCAACGGGCTCAACACAGCTCCAATTGTCTCCTTGCTGCAATCAATAACATGGCTGAGTAGCCAGTAGTAGCCAGATGCATCTCTTGTGACCTCCAAGCTCTCGGCCAACAACCAGCTCCAGCCGACTGCACGACGTCCGTTCCAATAGCCTCGCCCTCACGATAGAAAGCTCACGGAATCAACATCTGCATCAACGATATCTACGAAGATTTCGAAGCATCCTGAAGATTTTGACCTTATCTCATCCAATCCTAACCACACAGAGGTGTGGTCAAGCAACAGATATGTGGCCATATCTTGACCTCACCTGAAGATAAGGGGTTAAGTCAAGCCACCCTGGGTCAAGTTAACCTGGGTATGGTCAGGTGAGGATAGGGTTGGTCAAGTTAACCCAAGGTCAGAGTAATCCCTGGTTGGGTCACCAATGTAAGGTGTGGTCAAGATTTTAACACGTGGCAGCTGACTGCCACATCATCTCACTTGCCACCTCAGCATTGCCACCTCACCTACCATGTCAGCATTGCCATAAGGTAGCCCCTTGGCAATCACAAATATCCCTTTATATGCACAGTATTCTCATAGCATGTGGACACAGCTGCCACATTACCACAGTGCTCCACTGGCATACCTCTAGCCAAGTGCAACTACCACATCATCATTGCATGTGACTCATGGTGCCACATCATCATTGAGCATATTTGCGCTTCTTTTGCCCCTCCACCTAGATCAAGTCGTATCTCTTGATCTAGGAAGAATTTGAGGGTCCAAAAGATGTCATGCGAGGACATCTCAACACCATCAAGACATCGAAAGAAGCATGGGATATGTTCACAGCTCTCTATGAGTCCAAGAACACTTCCAGGATTCTCACACTGAGAAACCAAATCAACCAAAGTTTTTGCAATAGCAGTGAAATTGGTCATGCTTATGTATTTTGGATCAAAGACTACAACAATCAACTCGCAGCAGTAGGAGAGACTATGAATCCAACATAAATGATTCAAGTCATCCTGAGTGGACTAGGAGAGGGATACATGAATCTAGTTTAGAGTATTGCCATCCAATGGCAAATTCCAACACTGGAAGAAATTCAATCAGTCTTACTTGGTGGATAACTCAGGACTCATGCCATTCATGCATGCAAAGGTCTTTCTAATGATCAGGCATTCACAGCTTTAAAAAGAAGTAGAGGCAGAGGTAGATCATTCTGGCAAAGTGGTCATCATCAGCACAACAAAATCATAAGCAAAGTCAGCATTATCCTCAACAACATCAGAATCAGTAAATAGGAAATCATTCCAATCGAGGAAGATTACAAGGACGAGGAAATGCATCCACCAACATGTCAAACATCTAGTGCAACTACTATCATAAGTTTGGACACTATGAAAGAGATTGCCACAAGAAGTAGTATAATCAAGGCGGTTAGTCCAGTAGGCAATTGAGGGAATTTCCACGATAGAGGAAATCATCGTGGTGGACATTCTAGTCATAGTCATTTTGCAAATGAACATGGGAATATGTTTCTTGCAAACGAGGAAATGCAGAAGATTGATACAGTGTACCTAGACACTGATTTCAATACAAAAGAAGATTTCAGTTATCAAGTCGATGAAGCAGATCAAGATCCTTGGTACATTGACAGCGGTGCATCATCTCACATGACAAATCATCAGGAATGGTGGTTCACAGAGATGAAACCATTAGAAGGTTAGAAAAATGTCATCTACACAACAGACAATACACAAATCCAGTTCAAGGGATAGGTGTTATCCCTATGAATCATTTCACTGGTGCGAAAGGATTGCTGAAAGATGTGCTCTATGGTCCAAAACTTAGCAAGAACCTTTTGTCAGTATGTCAAATGACAGAACACAACTACCGAGTCATCTTCAACGGAGATGAATGCACTATCAGAGATAAATCCAAAAGATGTCAACTAGTAGCAAAAGGTGTCAAGGAAGGACGCTTGTATAGAATGCGAGCTCCAGTACCATACATAAGCATGCCATGCCAGCTCAACCGCAACAGATGCCACTATCCACAAAATGGCACAAGAGATATGGTCATGTCAACTTCAAGTACTTGTTAGATCTCAGGAATTAGAATATGGCAATTGGGATTCCGAAGCTACAGTTTCTTGGAAAAGTTTACGAAGCATGCTGCTTCGGCAAACAAAAGCAAACCAACTTTGTCAGAAGTACCTCTCGTGCACGAGGTATTCTTGATTTGATACATACAGATGTATGAATTTATGGCCAAGACCCGCAGCATCAATGGTTCACTTTACTACTTGACTTTCATCGATGACTACAACAGATATTGTTGGGTCTACTTTCTGAAAGAGAAATTTGAAGTCTTTTCTAGATTTCAAGAATTCAAAGCCATGGTAGAAAACCAGACAGAAAGAAAGATCAAAGTCATGAGATCAGACAGAGGAGGTGAATACATGTCTGCAACATTCATGAACTTTTGTAGAAGTCACGGCATTTGAAGACAATTCACTTGTGCAGATACTCCTCAGCAGATTGCAAGAGCTAAAAGGAAGAATGGTACTTTAGCAAATAGTGCTAGAGCAATGCTTAGTGAGAAGCATCTTTTGAATCAATATTGGGTAGAAGTAATAGCCACTACAAACTATTTGCTTAATTGGCTTCCTATCGAGCTAATTCAAGGTATGACACCTTATGAAGCATTCACTGGACATAAGCCACACATTGGGCATCTCCGCATATTTGGTTTCATAGCATATGCCCCACATACATGATGATCATTGGATGCAAAGTCATGCAAATGCATCATGGTTGGCTACAGTGAAGAAAGCAAAGCATACAAGTCCTATGATCCCATCAACCGCAATGTCATTATCTTCAGAGATGTAATCTTTGATGAGGAATCAGAATGGAGAACCTCAAATACACAGGAGATAGAGACACTGATTTCACAGTCATCTATAGAAAAGGTTGATGAAGAAGAGCAAGAATTGCTAGAAACACCCCAAGTAGAGCCATAGCAGCTCAGATGGTCTACTAGGGAAAGTAGACCTCCAGCCAGCAGATTGACAGATGCTAAGAAAGGCAAAGCAATTCAGGTTGAAACCACCAACTATGCTCTTATGACTACCATCATGGCTACAGAAGAGCTAGTGTACTTTGAAGATGCAGTAGATAAGCCAAAATGGCAAACTACTATGAATGAAGAAATGGATGCTTTGTACAAGAATAATACTTGGGAATTGTGTGACCTTCCACCAAGAAAGAAGGCCATAGCAAACAAATGGGTATACAAAGTATTCAAACAAATACCATCCAGATGGAAGTATTCAAAGATACAAAGCCAGACTAGTTGCAAAAGGAATTGCACAGCAATATGGTCAAGATTATGATGAAACTTATGCTCCAGTAGCAAAGATGGATTCCATATGGTTCTTGATATCACTAGCGACACTCAATAAATGGAATGTGTACTAGCTCGATGTCAAGAATGCATTTCTCAATGGTTATCTAGATGAGGAAGTCTACATGCAACAACCAACAAGTCAAGTTGAACCAAGAAAGGAGAATAAGGTTTGCCATCTTAAGAAGAGTCTCTATGGCTTAAAGCAAGCACCCAGAAGTTGGTATAGTAGAATTGACAATTATTTTGCTGATCTGGGACACATGAAGTCCAATGCAGATCATACTACCTAATACAAAGTTCAAGGGGAAGACATTTAATTTACTATTGCACTTTTGTACCTAGATGATCTAATTATTACCGGAAGAAAGGATAGCTTCATCAAAAAGCTAAAACAAGACTTATCTATAGAGTTCAACATGAAAGATCTTGGACTTATGCACTATTGTCTTGGAATTGAGTTCTGGAGAGATTCAGACAGCACCTTCATGAGTCAGCTCAAGTATGTTGATAGTCTCTTGAAGAAGTTTCGAATGGCACATTGCAAGATTGCAGCCACTCCCATGGAATAGAGTTTGAAACTTACTAAAGATTCAGAAAAGCCTACAGTCAATGACAGGTACTACAGGTAGCTCATCAGATCTCTTATATATTTGACTATCACACGGCTAGATATTTGTTATGCAGTAAGTTCACTAGTGCAGTTTATGGCAAATCCAAAGGAATGCAGCCAAAAGAGTCTTGAGATACATAAGAGATACAAGACAATTTGAGATAGAATATAGAGGAAGTCATCCATGGTTGCATGGATATAGTGACAGTGACCATGCCAGAGATCATGAGACTAGGAGATCCACATAGGGATATGCATTTTTCCTTGGTCAAGGTGTTATATCATGGTTGTCAAACAAACAATCAACTGTTTCTTTGTCTTTGGTTGAAGAAGAATATAGAGCACTCACTACAGGTGCATGTAAGGCTATATGGCTCATAATAGTATTGTCAGAAACAGATTAGTTTGATGAGTCAAAGCCAACAACAGTATACTGTGATAATCAATCAGATCAAGCATTGGCCAAGAATCCAGTATATCACTCTAGGACAAAGCACATTGATGTCAAAGAGCACTTCATTAGAGAAAGAGTGTTACTTGGTGACATCACACTGTAGCATTGTGATAGCAAAGAGAATGTTGTAGACATCTTTACCAAACCACTCGGTAAAGAGCTTTTCGTGAAACATCAACTAGCTCTTGGTTTGATGCAGAGGAAGGACATTCCCATTAAAGGAGTGTGATGGAATGTAATGTTCAGTCCTTCGATTCCCTAGAATCATCATCTTGAGGGAAGGCCTACTTCATGATGTTGATCTTGAGGGAAGGTGTTGAGAGATCATGCTCAACATCATGTGATCATATATGCATAGCACCATCGTGTGATCATATGTGCATAGCACTAACCCAATAGAGTGCTATAAAGGACAGGGTTAGATGCCCTAACCCTAACCCTAAATGGGTTTGTATATATTCTACATTTTCAACTAAATCTAGGGTACAGTTAGTCATTTGTGGTGTGCTCTCTAGATGTGCCCTCTCTTCTCATCTCCACTCTTATCCTCTCCCCTCTTCATATTTTGTTAAACCCTTTTCCCTAGACCCTAAAACCTAGACCCTAAATCCTAAACCTTAGACCACAAATCTTAAACCCTAGCCAAACCCTATAATGCAAGCAATAATCTATAAAATATCTTGATTTAAGCAATAGGTTGTGGGAAAACCCTAAAATGCAAGCAATAATTTGTAAAATATCTTGATTTAAGTAACAAATTGTGTTACACACAACTTGTTGCTTAAGCAAAAGGTTGAGAAACTTTTCAATTCTCTCAACCAAGAGGTTGAGATGCACACAACTTGTTTCTTAAACCATAAAAATTTAGTCATTTGAGAAACAGGTTGGGGTGCACCTAACATGTTTCTCAAATCAGTACTTTTTAGTGATTGGAGCAACAGGTCGGGTACACTCCAACCTATTGCTCAAGCAATAGGTTGGGGGTGCACCCCACCCCAACCTGTTGAGTGAGCAACAAGTTCGAGGTGCACCCGACTTGCTACTCAAATCACTAAAAAATATGATTTGAGCAATAGGTTCGATGCACTCCAATTGGGGGTTTTATTATTATTATTATTTAATAAAAATAATATTTATATTTATATTTATATATTAAAAAAAGTCTATGTATATGAATAAATTATTATTTCTAAAAAATATATATAATATTATTTATTACATTAAAATATTGTTATGCTATATTATAATATTAATATTTTTACTATTATAAATGATGTTATCCATTTTTTAAAATATAAGATTATTTTAGATTTAAAAAATAATATATAATAATAATATTAATTTTTAGTATTAATATTCATTATATTATATAATAGTATTTTGATTATAATAATATAATTTAATAATTTAATTTGATTTTACTTTTTAAAAAAAGCACAAACTAAAACAAGTTGTTGCATTTGCAATAGGTAGAAAAGAGTTAAAAATTCAAAATAAAAGCAAAAAGTGCAACTCGTTGTAATAGGTTAGAAGATAGTTCAAAATTTAAAAAAAAGGAAAAAAAAAAAAGGTTGGAAGATGCTGCATACGCAACAGGTTGGGAAGACATTTAACTATTGTAGCATTTGGAAAATTTTGTGAATTTGAGAAGCAGGTTGAAATGAAGAGAGAACAATGAAGAGTTGAGGAATGAGAAAAATGAATGAAGATTATGATACTTGTACTTATCCTCAAAAAATCCCTAAACTTGCCCTAGCCCTAATTATCTCATATTTGTTCTATATAATACTCCTCCTTCGTCATTCTCTTCACTTTTCAAATCTCCACGAACAACCTCCTTCTCCTCCTTCTTGGTAATCCCTCCCTCCCTCCTCTTCCGTCTCCCCCTCCCTTGCTCCTCCTCTCACATGTCTCCTCCTCCTCCCTTCTCCTCCTCCCTTCTGTGCCCACCCACTCGACTGCCCTCCCCCCCTCCTTTGGGCCACCACCACTCCCCTCCTCCTCCTTCGGGCTGTCGCCGTTGCCGTTGTTGGTGACTCCTCCCCTCCTCCTCCTCTGGGCCGCTGCCACCCTTACCATCGAATCCTCCCCTCCTCCACTCTCCTTCCTTTCTGTCTCCTCCTCTCACATGGACAACCTTCTCCTCCTTGGTTATCCCTCCCTCCCTCCTCTTCCGTCTCCCCCTCCCTTGCTCCTCCTCTCGCACCTCCCCTCCTTGTCCCTTCTCCTCCTCCCCTCTGTGCCCACCCACTCGACTCCCCTCGCCCCCTCGTTTAGGCCACCACCACTCCCCTCCTTCTCCATCAAGCCACCGTAGCTGTCGTCGATGACTCCTCCCCTCCCCCTCCTCTGGGCCACTGCCACCCTTATCACCGACTCCTCCCCTCTTCCTCCACTCTCCTTCCTTTTCACCTCCTCCTCCCCCTCCTTCTCCTCCTACCCTCCTTCTCCTCCCTCCTCATGGCGGTGGTAGGGCAGCGACTAGTGGGTTGAGTAGGGTGGTGCGAGGGCAACAAGGTGGAGGTAGGGTGGCGCGAGGGCAGCAAGGTGGTAGTAGGGTGGTGCGGCACAGGCAATGCGAGGTGTGGCCACACGGAGTGGAGTGAGGCAACACCAAGGGGCAATCTCCCCCTCCCAACCTGCTATGTGTGCAGCATGTTGGAAGGGAGGGGAGGTGTTAACCTAATAAATCCCCCCTCCCAACCTACTATGCATGCAACAGATTGGGGGGGGAGACGTTAACCTAATTAAACCCCCCCTCCCAATCTACTGCGAGCATAGTAGGGTGTAATGAATCATGTAAGGTTGTTGGAAAGGGCAAGGTGTTATTAAAATTGTAGAATGGAAACCAATGGTTGTTGAAGGAGGTAAGGCATGTTCTTGATTTGAGAAGAAACTTAATTTCAGCAAGAGAATTGGATGATAAAGTATGCATTACCATATTTGCAGGGTTTTTTGTGGAAGGTCACTAAAGAATCAATGGTAATAGCAAAAGGACCCAAGGTAGGCATCATAGGCTTGGACATGCATGAGTGAGAAGGGGATGAAGATTCTTTACTCAAGAAAGTTGTTTCCAAGTTTGAAGTAGGTTGATTTGGATTTTTGTGAGAATTGTATTTATAGAAAACAAAAGAGAGTTAGTTTTGCAGGGAAAGGAAACAAAAGAAGAGAGAAAGAATTTGACAATTACTATTCATACAATGAAATTCATAGAGAGAAGACAACTCCAAGAACATCACAAGAAAATCCTATGCCAAAGAGGATGTACAGAACAATCATAGAGCATGCAAAGGAGCATGAGACTACATGCAAGGTTTCCCTCATAGCTTTAGGTTGAAGCATTGAATACAACTATTTACTTTATAAATAGACTTCAAGCTCCTTGGAGGGTGGCTTTCTAGAAGGGCCATGGACTGGTAAAAAGGTTAACTATTATTTTTTGAAAGTTTTTGGTTGTGAATCATTGTCCATGTTGATTAGGAATTGAGAACAAACGTTGAGGCAAACTCAAGAATGCATCTTTATTGGATATGGAGTTAGTGAGTTTGTCTATCATCTATGGGATTATGAAAGTAACAAAATCTGTTGTATTCAATGAGACTATTATGCTAAGTAGAAAAATTTGAATTCGTGATTAAAAAAATACGAGAAAATTGGGTGAATGATTCGATAGAGAGAATAAATTGAGCAAAAAAATGCTGCCACAGCACGTCTTTTAAGGAATTCGCCACATCATCCGATAGTATTGTACAAATATAATTTATTCATATGAATAACTGTTTGTACAAATATTTATTGATACAAATACATGCTGCGATGCCTATATATGCACACAGAGGAGCTTTTTGTGTTTATCTCATGCTTGGTTCTCTAGCTGAATAGAAGACATCAAAGAAGATGGTGACATATGGGCTTATGTGATTGATGGGGAAAGGAATGTACAGGCAGCAATTGTAAATGGGTGAAGGAGGGTGACAAAATCTCGTTATTAGGAGCCCTCCTCTCCCTTGTTCAACATCTCTTCCACCATTAGGCCTCATGTTGTTGTAGCTCTAGTCTCCTCGAGCCTCTTCCATGAGCCTTCTCTCCCTCTTGTAGATATTCTCTTATGTAGACTCTTGAGTCCATCTCTCTCTAGTTTATCCTCTCTCTATGAGTAGTCTTGGAGCTTCCGCTCTCTCTTGTATGTATGAAACCTTTCCTCCTCGCTTGTCTTTCTAGTATATTGAGTGTATTTGAGTGAAGACTTACTCTCATGGTAATGAAAGTCACTTTTTATCATTTTCCTTGAGTCTCCATTCCTTTTTTCCATTCCTATGTTCTTTTGTCTCTCTATTCAAGTCTCTAAAGTAGTTCTTGTTCGGCCGCTCACTGTGCACACATGGTCCATCCGTTTCCCGAGCCACCATGTAAGCTTCTTCCTCTCTTTTAGGCAAATTCTAGGGGTATTGTAAGCTTCTTCCTCTCTTTTAGGTTTTTTGAGCCACCATGTAAGCTTCTTTCTCTCTTTTAGGCAAATTCTAGGGGTATTGGATCGTTGATAATTGTGGAGCGTTGAGTAGTTTGCTTAGGCAAAATCAGCGCAAAGCTCTCTTTAAGATCTCCCTCCCATGTAATTATTTTTTTGAATTGGGTCCAAAACAAGAAGTTATGAGTCTCTATGTATGATTGTTTATTTCTATGGTAGTTTTTACCCCCTTTCAATAAACTATCCATGTCGCTTCAACCGGTTATCTATTTTCAACGAAACTTATATTAGTATGAAGCTCATTTCAAGGCACATCCCTGTATGTACTTTAATTTTTGATATCAGTTTTCTAGTGGAAGTTATAGACCTCTGTGTTTTCTAGCAGTTTGTAGAATGATTTTGAGCCATTTCTATAGGCTTCTATGAAGGAGGTGCCATGTTTCCCTGGAGTTTACCCATCCAGCCAAATAAGGCCCCTTGAAGCCCCTAGATATATATCAGTTCATGTCATGTTGAGCCAAAAGATCTTCTTTCAACAACACATCGCTCTTCTCTTTGGTGCCGACCGGCTTGGTGAGATAATGGCCTCTACGGATCCTTTTCTTTTCTCGATGCTGGACTACAACATCACTTGGGATGTTCCCATATTCATTCTCCTCTAAGGGAAGCAAGGAGAAAGATATGTTGTGGTTTTCTTTGCATGAAAAAGTTATTAAGATTGGGAAGAGCAGGAAGCTAAGAGGTGTGTGAAGTTTCATTACCCCCAACTTCATGTCACATCGTTTGGTGGAGACGCCGGGTACGTTTGGTATTGGATTCATCCCACCTTACTAAATGGTCTCGGGTGTACTTGACTGCATATTATGCCTAGTATAGGCATGTGTTTTCTGATGTGATAAAGAAGATGCTTGGAAGAACTCCATTAGAAGAGATTGTAGCCCGTTTGAGAGAACTAGAAGATTGTGAAGGTGATGCTCAAGCTATTCGCATGGTCATCATGATCATATCCTTTATGTTTGCACTATTGAATATGTTGGTGAATCGACAACACTGCTAGCAGGCACAATGATAGATTGGGGATTGTTTCATGCACTGGTAGTTTGGTGTGAAGAAGAGTTGAGTATTTGGGTAGTTTTTTACTATAATAATGGAGTGTTGATTCTCAATGCTTTCAACTTCTTTTGCTATGCAAATGATGAAGAGTACAATATCTTGAAGTTGTAATGTGCACTTCCAATTAAGAGAAGGGTGATTCTTGAATGCATGTCTACACAATGTTTTCATGGTGCTGGTTGGTCACTTATTTTTGAAGATTTTTTTGAGGATCACATTGTGGAGGGTTTTCAACAAGTGGTTATGCATAAAAAGTTGGTCTTGGTATACTAAGGCTCTATGGGATCTTGTTTGGATCTTGTTTGGGATATTATTTGGATCTTGGGGTTTCCTTTTTGTGTTTCATCATGGTGAAAATTCCAGTGTTTTGAGGCCCCCAAGGGGAAGACCTGGAGTCTTATCTTTGGGATTTTGTTTGAGGATGATGGCTTTCTAGATGGTCCATGAAGGATTTTGCCTGATTTTCTTGAAGGTGTAGCCTTGAGTTGGCATGAGACCTTGCCGGACTCTACCAAGGAGGACTGGGACTAAGTGGTGGCTGCCATGAAGCAAAGATTTGGGGCAGTGGAGTTGCCAAATGCTTTGATGTTGTAGTTGCACCGGTTCTATCAAAAGGAGAGGGTGAGATGGTCTCTGCATTGGCAATCCGATATGAAACTTTATGGACAAAGTATGAAAGGGCAGCTTTGCGAGCTGTGGCATCTGCATCATCGGCCCCTCAAAGTCTCTCAGGGATGTGGAGCACTTAAAGATGAGCAAATTTGTTATGGCTTTGGAGCCTCATCTTCGATCAAAAGTAATGAGTAAAGATCCAACAACATACATGGAGGCACTTCGCATTGCGACCAAGAAAGAAGCTTCTCTAAAGATCGAATCCTTTTTTGTGTCTTCAATAGCTTCAATTCTAAGGTGGAGGTAATGGGCACTCCTCAGGTTCCAAAGTCCTCTGAGTTAGATCATAATATCTCCCAATCGATGGCAGAGTTTGCTGATTTGAAATTGCATTTGGTTAATGCACGACAACCTAGAGCACCAAAGAGTGAAGATAGGCCTCGAGATAAGAGTGGGATCACTTGCTATAAATGTAATGAAAAAGGTCACTATCACCCTGAGTGTCCTAGATTGAGAAAGAAAGAAGAAAAACAAGTATCCTTGTTAGAAGTTTCTTCAGGGGATGAGGAAAGAGAGGTAATGATGGCTAAACGGGGACGTGGTAAAGCAAAAGAAGAAGAAGAAAGCAAGGAGTAAGTAGATGAGGAACATCAGGAAGAGGAACACTGTAGTAAGAAAAAGAAGGCATCTAGAAGGAGAATTAGTGAGTCAGACTTTTCTTTAGGACAAGGCATTGGAAGCTATGACTTGTTGTCCGACCTTAAAGAAAAAGAAGCTCATATCACCTTTGGTCAATTACTTAATTTGTCTACAAAACTACGGAAAGAATGGGGAAAGCTAGCAAGCACAAGAGTGTCAAAGAAGAAAAAGAAGAAAAGTGCCATTCCTATTGTTCAAAAGGTAGATATAGATGTTGGTGATGATGTACCTGTGGTTGATGTGATAATTGATGGTCAAGTGATTTCTAATGTGTACATTGATGGAGGTGCATCGATTTATGTCATGAGTGAGAAGACCATGATAGATGTTGATTTAAAATACTCTAGTACTACCTCTCCTCATCACATCAAATTGGCTGACAACACTAGGGTTAAGACCTTGGGAGTTGTGAAGAATCTAGAAGTGGATGTATGTGAAATTTCTGTGCCAACTACTTTTCAAGTGATCCCTACCAAGCCAGATGCACGTGCCTATCCATTGATTTTGGGAAGGCCTTGGCTATGCAAGGTGAAGGCTGTTCAAAAGTGGGATATTGGAGAATTGATTTGGTAGGGAAATGATAAGAAGGTGCGCTACAACATCAGAAGTTGCAAAAAGGAAGTTGTCAAGGAGGAGTCTTCAACATCAGAGAGTTTAAGCTCTGACTTAATCGATGAAGAAGAAGAGATAGGGTGTAGCTCTGAGGAGTCCAGCTCAGAGGGTGAGGTGGAAGGAGTGGCCTTTGGTCTTTATCTTGAAGCTGATCGGGATGAGTCAAGAGGGAACAAGGTGGTGGTACTAGAAGATCGTGTAGAGACACTTCATGTGGAGGATGTGGAGCACACTAAACGATGCCAACGCAATGAAGAGCTTCTTGGTGATTGTCTATCAGGTAGTGAGAAGCTCCAGTACTTGGATATGTTAGATGATTTTCCATGTCTCTTTGCAACAAGCTATTCACAGGTTCGACCAGTCTCTCTTGTGGAGCACAAGATTGAGTTGAAGCCAAAGAGCAAGCTAGTTGTGCAACGCTTAAGGCGATTGGGGGTGATCCAAGCTAAGGCACTAAAGAAAGAGGTAACACAACTAGTTGAGGCGGGATTCATCTTTCTTGTTGATGATTTAGAATGGATATCTCCTATAGTTGTAACACCAAATAAAGGAAATAATTGGCAGATTTGTGTGGACTTTCGTCCTTTGAATGCATGCACTAAAAGGGATCATTTTCCTTTGCCATTCCAAGATGAAATACTAGACCAAGTAGCAGGGCATGAGATGTATTCTGTATGTGATGGGTATTTTGGGTACTTATAAATTCGTATTCGGGAGGAAGATCAAAAGAAAACATCATTTGTCACACCTTGGGGAGTTTTTGCTTACAGAGTGATGCCTTTTGGGTTGACCAATGCACCAGCTACATTTCAAAGGTTCATGAGTCAAGTGCTCGAGCCTTACTTGGGAAAGTTCATAAGGGTGTTTTTGGATGATTTTTGCATTTATTCTCGGCACATAGATCACATGGAGAAGTTAAAGATGGCCTTAGCCAGGATTGATGAAGCAAAAGGGTGTCTAAATCCTAGCAAGTGTCATTTGGCTCAAACAAAAGTAGTCTTATTGGGGCATATGGTGTCTGAAGAAGGCCTACAAATGGATCCTAACAAGTTTCAAGCAATCATGGCATTGCCAAGTCCTGAGAGTGTCACTGGTGTTCGCAGAATTCTAGGAAAAAGCAAGTATTATCAACGCTTTTGTGATGATTTCATAGAGATAGTGCATCCCATGAACTTGTTGACAAGAAAAGGAGTTTCTTTCCAATGGGGTATGGAGCAACAAGATTCTTTTTAGCAACTTAAGGAGGCCATGAGTAAGGGCCCAATATTGAAGCCCCCTGACTGGTCTCAAGACTTTTATGTAAATCCAAGTGTATCTTTGCATTCAGTGGGTGCTGTATTGCTACAAAAAGGAGAGGCAGGTAAAATGCAACCCATCTATTATGCCAACCGATAGCTTATAGAGGTGGAAACAAGGCATGAAGAAATGGAGCAGCAAGCCCTCTCTTTGGTGTTTTCAGTTAGAAAGTTTTGCTCCTATTTATTACCTCGACCATTTTTCTTCCTTACCTCTCAGTCTGTATTAGCATATCTATTTTGCAAGCCTTATCCTGGGGGGAGATTTGCAAAATGGTTATCAGAGCTTCAAGAGTTCTCTTTCTCTTTTATCACTGAAAATACCACTAGGTCCACTATGGCAGATTTGCTCACAGGATGGGAGGATCTAGGAAAAGAAAAGAAATGTAAGGAGAACATCAAAGATGAAAGGGATACACCACCAACAGCTTTTGTTTTGTATTTTGATGGGGCTTTTAGTCCTTCATGCCAACAAGGAGACGGGGTTGTCTTGATGAATTCTGAGGGTCAAGAAGTATGGGCAAGAGGACAAGAGCTTCCAAGTATCACAACTAACAATGTAGCTGAGTATAATGCTTTGACTCTTGGTTTGGAGGGTTGTCTTCAAAGTCAAGTTAAAGAATTGGAAGTAAGAGGACATTCTCAGCTTATTATAAAGTAAATGCAAGGGCATTACAAGACAAGAAGTCCTCATTTGAAGGAGCTTAATCAAAAGGCTATGGCACTATGTAGTCAATTTGATTTTTGCAAGTTTGTTCATATAAACAGAAAAGAAAATCAAAGGGCAGATGAATTAGATACTCAAGCCATTGTAGTACAAGGCTGGGGGGTGGTTTCATTGGTAGACACTGGATGGCCAAAACTGCAAGATGTTCAGCAATATGTGGAAGAAGGCATGTTTCCTTGAGGTTTAACTCCACAACAGAAGCAGAGATTGGTAAGGAAGGCTTGTCCCTATACTATTGTTGATGACATTCTTTATAAATTGGGAAAAGATAAGATGCTCCGACGGGTGGTCCATCCCATGGAGACTAGGAGAATCCTAGAAATGTGTCATGAGTGCTTTGGTCACTTTGCTTTAGCAAGCATAGCTAGGAGAATTCTTAATGCAGGTTACTTTTGGCCACGCCTCCATAAGGATGTATATGAATGGTGTCGAAGTTGTAAAGTATGCCAAAAGTTTGGAAGGCGACAGTTGATCCCTGGGCCCTTGAAGCCTATTCCAGCATATGGACCATTTGAGAGGTGGGGGTTGGACTTTGTGGGACCACTCCCTTGCTCATCTCAAGCATTATTTATTGGTGGCTAGCCACAGATTATGCGACTCAGTGAGGCCAAGCCCATAGTCAATAGCAAGGCAAGCATAGTTGCAAAATTTAACTTTGATCAAATTTGTTCACGCTTTGGTTGTCCTTTGGAAATTCTCACTAATGGAGGAAACTCTTTTATAAATGAACTAATTGAAGATGTGATGCATAAGCTAAAGATAAATCATAGCATGTCCACGCCATACTATCCCCAATGTAATGGCTTGGCTGAGAAAACAAATGGATTGTTGTGCAATTTAATGGGAAAGCTTGTAGACACCAAGAAAAGGCATTGGGATAGGCACTTGGCAGAAGTTTTATGGGCTTACAAAACCACACACAAGCTAGCTATTGGGTTTACACCATTCCAACCAGTGTATGGAATAGAAGCCATTTTTCCCATTGAATTGGAGATACATAGTCTTCGCATTGCTGTTGCAAGAAAATAAGGACAGGAGGATGCTTATACTCAACGCTTGGTATAGCTAGAAGCCTTGGATGAATGCATATTACAGGCCTTACAAAACTTGGAAGCTTCTCAAAAAAGGTGCAAGGCCCGTTTTGACACCAAATTATGCAAGAAGAAAGATATTGTAGAAGGAGATTTGGTCATGAGATTTGATAGCCGTCTAGACAAGTGGCTAGACAAAAAGTTTATCAGCCAATGGGAGGGATCATATCGAGTCAAAAAGAAGTTCATGAATGGAACCTATCAGCTTGAGGGTGTTGATGGCATGGTGATACCTGGATGCACCAATGAGTATCGCGTTAAATTCTTCTATGCTCGACCACCTTAAGGGCTAGCAGACCCTCTTTGTCACTAGAGAGGATTTGCTGGGGGTGGAAAGATGTAACGCCAAAAATTGATATTTTTTATTTGGCATTGGTATTGTTTTTCTCTATGTTTGATAAGAGTTTGAGTATCAAGTGATAGCCTAGCGGCTCTCACTTATTTTTATTTTCTAAGATATTGTATGGGATTGAGAGCATGAGTGGAATGGATCATTGTAAATACCATGTGTATAAATGATAAATACCTTGGTATGGGGTGACAGTTATTTGTGTATGGGATATTATGGGGTTTTTAGAAAATAGGAAGAGTGAGTCATATAAAGAGGTGGGCTCATGTCCATGTGTTCCAAGTGTGTGGATGGCATGAGGAGTGTGGAGTCAAGAGGAATCCTTCTAGAATTCCTATGTGGAATAAGGAGGATGTCAACATATGGAAAAGAGAGGGTCCCTATGGGCTCCATGTGGGGAGACTCTTGAATTTCTCAATATTTTAAGAGTCTTGAGCATCTTTTGATGGGACACATGGCAAGAGTAGCCAAAAAGGACATGGATGGTGACATATGGGCTTATGTGATTGATGGGGAAAGGAATCTACAGGCAGCAATTGTAAATGGGTGAAGCAGGGTGACAAAATCTCTATAAAAGGAGCCCTCTAACAAAACATGTGTGCCTCAGGATCTATGGAGCATTCTAAGGTGGATGGAACCTATGTGGAGACATGATGAAGAGAGTGCTCATGACATGTACCTCAAGTCAATTAGGTTCCAAGATAGATTAACTTGGACTCATAAATAGAATCTTGAGTGAATGTGCATTTCTCCTCTTGTACTCAACAATACATGATAGGCCTCTTATATAGAGAGTGCCCTTTGAATAGTCAACACTTGTGGGATCCTCTAGTCCACATCTCTCCTTGAGGATATCCTCAATCCACATCTCCACATCATGTAGTCCACATCCTAGGGTGGCTACTTTAATTCTTTCCTATACCATACCTTAGCATTTAATTATGTGCTCATGGCACCACAACTCTCAACACCTCCCCTTGGTGCCATGATCCTTTGGCTACTGCAAGCTGGTCAGATGTGAGTTTACATGTCAATACCTCCCCTGGGTGCTTTCATAGCTACTCTCAGGTGGTCAGGTTGGATTACAAAATATAGGCAAGGTTGGCAAGGTTTTTGTTTCTCAATACATGTTGTTCCTGTCATTCTGCTCATGTCTTGATGATGATGTCGTTGTCTTCTTCACTTGATGTTCTTTCATGTGCCTTAATGCTTTGTGTGTGGATGCCATGCTTTGTGCTATGGTCATCTCATGCACTTGACCTTTTGGCATGCTTATGACAATGATGTGTGCATTCATGCTTTGATTTGTCATTTGTTGTAAAGGTCTTACCAATTGATTTCTTTCAATATTGGCAGTGTCTAACTGCATATAATAATTCTAACTTGATAGACGCGTAGAGCTTAAAAAGATGATCACTTTCTCTTTTTTGAGCTTGTGCAAATTCTTCCTAGATAGGAAGTTATGCCTTGTTGAAGCTTCTGTGGAGAAGAGGGCCTTTAATGATGTGGCATAGGGATTCACATGCTGAATTTCATATTGTGCTTAGTAAGGGCAATATGCTTAGGTGGCACTGCTAACTGTGCATGCTTATGTGGTAGTTAACCAACCCTAACTCTAACCATGGTGGGTTAACTTAACCAGACCATGATTAAATCTTATCTGCCACGTGTCCTAAGGTTGAACCTTAGAGAAGAAAGAGAGGAGCTTCTCTACAGCGATGACGCGAATTGCGGGTAGTTCATCTGCTTGGAGAGCTCGAATCAGGAACCCTCACCTACTGGTGCCTGGGGAGCGCATGAAGTCCTACTCAACTAGTCCTACTCAACTGCAACAATTTATTTGGGTGTTGAAGCTTTCTTTGTTCTCGAGCTCAAGAGGTTGGTGGAGCCGAGTCGCTGGTGTGGACTTACCTTTGTTGGTCGATGGTCATTGGAGTAGGCTGTAGAGCCTTTGGAGCTTACAGGAGCACGGATGCTAGCAAGATCACGTCACCAGGTGAGCACAATCTCGTGAAGGAGAGGGTCGCCTATGTAGTCGGTCGACGAGCTATGTGACGAGGCACTTGGAGGCTATTGTTGAAGCTCTAGTTAGTGGAGCAGAAGTTGAGGCAGCCGATGGAGAGGTTATGGCGTAGTGCTTTCATGGATTTGAGGGTGCTGCTCATCAGTCGCATTGGAGATAGGGTGCTGGGTCTTGTTGAGCCATAGGTTATTTGTGAAGTTTGTAGAGGTAGGCTACTGCAGTCCGAGCAATGCTGAGTCATTTGGAAAGCCTTGAGATCCAGCTGTCTCTTCAAAGCTCTGATGGTCTTTTATGTTGGCATCACTGCTAATAGAGCACTCATTTGAACTCGATCGGCTACAAATCTACGTGGGCATTTGATGACATAGATGCTCATGAGCCGTCCGCTTGATGGGTTGCACTGTGGACTATAGAACTTGGATAGTCTTGGAAATCAACGACTTCTACATTAGCGGGCTGCAGAAAAAGAAAACAATGGTCACGGATGAAGGTCGATGGTCGCTGCTATCATTCGGATCTTTCTACTTCAGTGCTTCAGATCTTCTTGTCCATCATTGTTTGAGGCTTCTTCTATTTAGTTGTTCCCAATCAAGCCTTGTTTTGCATGTGTGTCTTTATGGACTTGTGGCTATTCTGGCATTCTCCACAAGCCCATGATTCCCTGCAAGCTTTCTTGCTCAACTCTCAAACTCTACTTGGCTCATTTGTGGGAGCTTGCTTTTGTAGCCCGCTGCTCTTCTATTGCTTCTACTCATGCTGCCTTCATGATTGTCTATTTGCTGGGACACCCTTT
The DNA here is from genome assembly GCF_047967505.1 of Dipteris shenzhenensis. NCBI lineage: Eukaryota > Viridiplantae > Streptophyta > Polypodiopsida > Gleicheniales > Dipteridaceae > Dipteris > Dipteris shenzhenensis. Next base: position 13,010,952 of record NC_141624.1, read on the forward strand.
GAGGCTCAACAATCTCCTCATAGATCTATCTCACAAAATAGATCTCTAAAAGGAACTCTCTCTTTCTCTCTCTCTCTCTCTCTCTTTCATCAGGAATGACAAAAATATCTCAAGCAATGAACAAAAATTTCATTCAATGGACGGAATTCTCTCAATCTAAATCTAAAACTAACCTAGGAGAAAACATGTGCTCCTAAGGCAAGGTTACAACTAATCTAGGAGACTAGACCTAAGCTCTAATACCATGACAAAACATGTGTGCCTCGGGATCTATGGAGCATTCTAAGGTGGATGGAACCTATGTGGAGACATGATGAAGAGAGTGCTCATGACATGTACCTCAAGTCAATTAGGTTCCAAGATAGATTAACTTGGACTCATAAACAGAATCTTGAGTGAATGTGCATTTCTCCTCTTGTACTCAACAATACATGATTGGTCTCTTATATAGAGAGTGCCCTTTGAATAAAAGTCAACACTTGTGGGATCCTCTAGTCCACATCTCTCCTTGTGGATATCCTCAATCCACATCTCCACATCATGTAGTCCACATCCTAGGGTGGCTACTTTTATTCTTTCCTATACCATACCTTAGCCTCAAATTATGTGCTCATGGCACCACAACTCTCAACACCCTCCACTCCCTTGTTCAATATCTCTTCCACCATTAGGCCTCATGTTGTTGTAGCTCTAGTCTCCTCGAGCATCTTCCATGAGCCTTCTCTCCCTCTTGTAGATATTCTCTTATGTAGACTCTTGAGTCCATCTCTCTCTAGTTTATTCTCGCTCTATGAGTAGTCTTGGAGCTTCCGCTCTCTCTTGTATGTACGAAACCTTCCCCCTCACTTGTATTTCTAGTATATTGAGTGTATTTGAGTGGATTCCTACTCTCATGCCAATGAAAGTCACTTCTTATCATTTTCCTTGAGTCTCCATTCCTATGTTCTCTTCTCTCTCTATTCAAGTCTCTAAAGTAGTTCTTGTTCGGCCGCTTACTATGCACACATGGTCCATCCATTTCCCGGGCCACCATGCAAGCGTCTTCCTCTCTTTTAGGCGAATTATAGGGGTATTGGATCATTGATAATTGTGGAGCCTTGACGGAGTAGTTTGCTTAGGCGAAATCTGCATGGGCAGATGGCAGTTAATATAGTAGTTAGACCCGCTATCAGTATTTAGCCTATAACTTTATCCTTGGTGGTCCGATTTCAATGAAACTTATATCAACCTCAAGCTCTCTTTAAGGGTCTCCCTCGCATGTAATTAGTTTTTTGCATTGGGTCCAAACAAGAAGTTATGAGTCTTTGTGTATGACTGTTTATTTCTATGGCAGTTTTTATCCCCTTTCAGTAAACTGTCCATATCTCTTCAACTGGTTATCTGTTTTCAAGGAAACTTATATCAGTACGAAGCTCACTTCAAGGCACATCCTTGTATGTACTTTAATTTTTTATATCAGTTTTTTGGTGGAAGTTATAGACCTCTGTGTTTTCTAGCAGTTTGTAGAATGATTTTGAGCCATTTCTAGAGCCTTCTGTGAAGGAGGTGCCATGTTTCCCAAAATTTACCCATCTAGCCAAGTCAGCCCCTTCAAGCCCCTAGATATATATCAGTTCATGTCATGTTGAGCCAAAAGATCTTCTTCCAACAATGCATCGCTCTTCTCTTTGGCGCCGATCAGCTTGGTGAGATACTGGCCTCTGCGGATCCTTTTCTTCTCTCGATGCTAGACTACAACATCACTTGGGATGTTACCATATTCATTCTCTCTAAGGGAAGCAAGGAGAAAGATATGTTGTGGTTTTCTTTGCATGAAAATATTTTCTTCATCTCTCTTTGCAAGTGATAAGGGTCTCTATTATTAATATTGGGAAGAGTAGGAAGCTAAGAGGTGCGTGAAGTTTCATTACCCCCAACTTCATGTCACACTACTCTAAGAAGAGAACCTCAAAATTGACTACATGACGAAGTGATGACAAAAGTTCAAAGATGTTAGGCTTTAGAAGGTGCAATCTTTATCTTCCTCTACCATAAAATTTGATTCTTCATTTGCCAATGGAGTTATTTCTTCAACCATATTTGCTTTGTCCTTATTTGTCATTGCAAAACTTTGCAAAGTGCTTTGTGTAGTCTACCATAGAGGTGACTAAGTAGGACTAACCTCTAAAGGATGGATTTCTCAAGGGACCATAAATATCACCATGCACTATGAGGTTCCTTTGAGTATTTGAGACAAATATGATTGAGAGTAGGTCTTGCCACTTGAATCAAGGGCAGTGTCGATACGACGTACAAGTAGTACTTCTTAAAACAAAAACCCCCTCAGATGATGACTATTTCTTTGCATACATATACTTTGAAAATATGCCAACTAAAATATCAGTCAAGCATTCAAGTTTGCAAGACTCATGGATGAATGAAAATGATGAAACACACTCAATACACTAAAAACTTTCAGTCAAAGTAAAAAGCCTTGAATTTTAGTTGACTTGGTCAACCCTCAAAACCACAAAACTATCAAAAGTTGAATCTAGTAACAAGGAGATATTGGAGGTTGAACTTTGCACAATTAAAAGTAGCTTTCAAAGGGCTTTTTCACATATACCAAAGGACTTGCATCCTAGAGGATAGGCACAGATTTGTGTTAAGGCGCTGATTAGAGTTGCTTGAATTTTGACTAGTTTTTTTCTTGATTTCTCTCTACCTAGTGGAACAAATGAGCTCAAATTTCAACAAAAACCTCCTCATAGGTCACCTAACTCTAGCTATGAGCGATTAAGGAAATTCAATGCATTGAAGGAGAATTCGTAGAAAGTTTGTTGAATGATAGTCATGTCGGCACGGGCTATGTAGGTAATATTTCCCTAGTTCCTCTAAACCAAAAGTGTGCCCTAGTAAGGGGAATCTCCAACTGAAAGGGCTCATGAAATGGTGCACCAGAGAGGGAGAAAAAGCTTAAGGAAAAATAGTAGCAAAAGAGGTAAGAAAGGAGGAAGAAGAAAAACATGGGGAAGAAGATGATGATGTGGCATAATGAGAGCTAGAGGCTTCAAGGAGGATCTAGGAGGCTCAAGGAGGTTGGAGTGGCTTTAATACCACATGTTGGGGAGTGGTGGGAGAGAAGAGATGCATCATGACAAGAGTTGAGAACACACAAAGAATCCAAAAGTGTATTCTATTGATTGTGAGAGAGAAGCCTCTCATTTATAGAGTGGGAGAGAGTGTGTCCTAGATCATAGGCACCTCTCCTACATCAAAGGCAATCCGCCCTACATCATAGGTACTTCCTAAAAAATTGGCACCTCCTTAAGACGTGCCTTTGACTGTATCATCACCCGTGTCATGGTCCTACATAGTACTAAGTGTACTTTAGTACTAAGTGTGCTTCACTATACACACACACAAACAAACATGTGACTGCTACAAGATGCACACATGCACCTTAGAGCAAGCCCTTGATCACAAATATCCCAACATATATATATATATGTATTCTTTCAACTGAATGTGAATGAATGTTTTGCAATTCGCACTCCATGAATTTGGATTCTTACACTTACTATTGAAAGAATATATATGTATTCTTTTGATTTTATGTGCATGAACTTTTAAGTATTCAAATTCTTACACTTGCTTTTGAATAAATATTTTTAATTTTTTCAATAGTATGTGAATAAATGTTTTGTAATTTGTATGCTGCAATAGTATGTGAATAAATGGTTAGGAAGCTTATGTTTATGGAGCATGAGGTGCTCGACCTGATGTGAACGTATAAAAGTGAAGATATTTATAGAATCCACAACATGTTTTAGAGATTTAGAAAAAAGACACCAAAACTTTTGTCCAATTAGACTTAGCAGTACATAGAGCTTTCTGGTTAGGATTTTAGCCACAAATCCATAAAGATAATTTTCTTATGCAATAATTCCAATGGGGTCCAATAATGTTTTTATGATTCCACCAATTTCATCGCACATTATTATTGTTTTTCCAGATTTTTGGTCAATGGAAAATTCAAAACTATTCTTTAGTATCTTCTCTAGAAACATTAATGTGATGATATATTTTGATAGATTATTATTAACTTTTCATTTGTCCATTTGCATGATTCTACGAGATCTACCCTAAACCTCATCTTTCATCCCTGTTACATAGTTTCTCTTAAGCAATGGATCTATTCAAAGGTGTTTTTTTGTAAAATTATACTATTTGAAAAGATATGAGTGGATAAAAATGGTTCTTTCAATGAGCTCTTATTGCAACTCGTCACAGAGGCTAGCCTCATGTAAGAGGTGTGTTAGGTATGCTCAATGCCCCACCCTCCTGGTAACCACCAGTGGTCCAAGGTGCTCAAGTTGTAAGGCCCCCATATGAGGAGAAGCCATGTGTGAGCGTGGGACACTGGATGGATCCTGACTTGCATGTCAGATGAGGTCTATCAATGAGACTATTGATGGTAGAAAGGTGATTGTGTGGAAGCCCCTTATTCTTGCTGGGGCCTTGCGGGTCCCAGGGGGGCTAGCGGCCCCCTTGGTGGGCGTTCGGGGGCGGGAGTCCTTGAGGTGACGGTATAGGGAATATTCCTTGAATATTCCATGGACGACTAGTCGGTTCCACTGACTAGGTTGACTGGTCGACTCTACCAACTAGGTCGACTTGTCGACTCCACTGACTACGTTGATCCGACTACCGCCCTCATAGCTCTAAAGAGGTGACCTCCCTAGTCCATTGTATCAGATCAGATCTTCCAGCTAGTAGCTCTTCACCTAGTATCTGTCTAGATCGCCATCTAAGCTCCACTGTGGGAGCGCATGGGTGGACGGAGCCATCATTTGTACTACATTAGTATTGAAGGAAAAGTTTGTTCCTCTCCAGTTTGCTATGTACTCTCTATTCTTTGTTCAGTTTCTATTCCGGTGTGCCATGTAATTTAACAGGTGCTATTGTAAAGCTGGGGTCATTATAAGAGCACCTCTTGCATGAGGCTAAAGAATATAACGAATTGAAACAAGTGCTCATGAAAAGGCCATTTTTGTACACCTCTCTCTTTTCATATAGTATAGTTTCATAGAAAGTACAAAAGCATTGTTTTTTAGGAGTTTCCGCATTTTGTGAGATATTACTCAATATGGATGGGTGGATAAGTTTAGATTGGATTTGGTAGAGTTTAGGGGATTGAAAAATCAAAACTTATTTATATTTGATCTAAACATCTTCCATTAATGCCACTAGAGGAGATACTAGAAAATAAGTTTTAATTATCATTGCACAAGAAATTAGAGAATGAAAAAAATTGTACGATGAAACAAATGATCACATAACAATAATATTGGTTTCTATTAGAGCATGTCGTGAATAAATTTATCTTTTTTCGGTGTCATTGATGATATTTCATTTTGTGCATTTGGATGTTGCATTCATGAAAAAATCATTTAATAAAGAGAAGATTTTCCACCCTTACAAGTTTTTGACATGTCTTGACACACATGTGGCTTTGTTGGCCACTGACTTGACATGCATGTGATTGCACCTATCACTCTGATGGTCATATGTATATATGTAATCATGAGTGACTCAAAGTCAATATGGTCCTTGAGGGATCCCCATTACACGGGCCGTGACATATTGACAAGCCATACATGTCTCAGTGGCATCATTCACTCACAAAAAGGGTCAATGTTTGCTTGGTGTAGCCAATCACGGAACTATTTTTGGGGCCATTTTGGGGCTGCAATGTGACATGCTCCTGGGTGAGATTTTGAATTTGAGGCACGCTCTTGTTGGAAATTTTCTTAACATCTTGATGCCACACTAGCATAAATGAGATGCAATCTATCATCTTGAACACTACAGAGCTCGACACATGGGAGCTCTGCCTTGCTTTGCACAGCGTAGCTGGCTACATTTTGCATCTCTGCATTGCTTCATCATCTCTCGCTTGCTGACCACTTCATCATCTCTGTCATTGTGTCATTGTGTAGCCTTTTGCCATAGCTTTTCCACCTATCATCGGGCAGCACATCATGAAAATTCAAGGTTGGCTTGGAGCAACCACCACGCTGGTTCTTGGTCTACTAACGAGACACAATATATCATTCTAAAAAATGCAGAGCTCGACACATGGTAGCTCTGCCTTGCTTTGTGCATCACAATATCTGGCTTGACCACAAACATCATCGTGCATCCTTTTGCTATAGCTTTGCCACCTATCACCCAAAACTTATATTAATCAAAGTTTGAGCCACTGGGGATCATTTCTTCTTCTCCCTTTTCACTTGGAGGCCCGATGTGCCATCCAAATAATCATGAGCCATTTTTAGACACCGCCTTAATTAATCAAAAGTCGAGGAGTGTGCCATCAAAATTTAATCAGGAGCCATATTAATTGTAGGCCATTGAGGTGGTCAGTAATTTACTAACAGCCTGGTGGAATCTTAGGTGCCACCCCAGATGCCACCCTGCCACCAAATGGTAGTGGCAATTAATAACGACATGGCTCGTAATAATGCAGCAGATGCTGCTATCTTGGTAATTAACTAATAATTAATTGGTAATTAACTGTGGTAATAAACTGCACTCTACTGAGCATGCAAGCCTAGTGACTAGTAATTAGCTGTAGTTTGCTGATCATGCAAGCTTGGTGGTGGTAGCTGGTAGGTGAGTAATTTCAAGCCACTATGGTGGCTGGTAATTAAGTACCATCCTAGTGGAATCTTAGCCACCATAGATGTGGCTGATGAGAGCCACCATGACTAGTTGCCACCACCAGTGAAAGGTGGTAGTAATTACCACAAACATAAATCATGAAGCCTAATCACCTCTAGTCACTCATTACCATGCCTCTACTGAGCAAGCAAGCTCGGTGATTGGTAATTAACTACACTCTACTAATCATGCAAGCCCGGTGGTGGTAACTGTGGTAGGTGAGTAATTACAAGCTAGTGCGATGGCTAGTAATCAACTGCAAGCCTAATGGAATCTTAGCCAGCATAGATGTGGCTAATGAGAGCCACCACCAATGGGGAGTAATTACCACAAACGTAAATCATGAAGCCTAATCACCTCTAATCACTCCTTACCATGCACTTTACTGAGATGCAAGCCCGATGATTGGTAATTAACTGCACTCTATTGATCATGCATGCAAGCTCGGTGTTGGTAATTGGCTCGGTGGTAGGTGAATAATTGGGGGCCACTGTGGTGGTTGATAATTAATTGCCAACTCGATGGAATCTTAGCCACTGCCACAGATGTGGTTGGTAATCTTAGATGCCACCACCGAAAAAAGATGGTAGTAATTACCACAAACATAAATCATGATGCCTAATCACCTCTAATCACTCATTAACTGCCGCCTTGAATTAATCAAAATTCAGGCTAGCCACTAGGGTGGCTCTCACCTTGATGTTTCCATTCCCTTTACTATTTTCTAATTTCTATCTCGAGTATTTCTTTATCCCTTGTAGTCGGGCTACAAACTTAAGCCTCAATTATTCCATTCCCTTCATTATTTTGTCTTCTATCCCTCTTGACTGTTTCTTTCTCCCTTGCACTCAGACTGCAAACTTAAGCCTCCACTATTCCATTTCCTTCACTATTTTGCCTCCTATCCCTCTTGACCATTTCTTTCTCCCTTGCACTCTTCTTGCAACTTCTATACCCTCTCATAATCGATCGCCTTGGACAAACCGAGCACCAAAATGTGTCTGCATAGTTTGAAATCTCCTCATTCAATATTTCCTCCCCCTGTGCACAGTCTAAGAGCTCCTCACACAATCTTTTCTCCCCCTCTGCAGCATAGTACGAGAGCCTCTCCTCCTCGGATCTTGAAACCATGACATATGGGAGCTCCTCACTCACTCTTCAAAAGCCCAATTTGGATTCTCTTTGCAACTTCACTAGGCTGTTGTAGGAGGTGAACATGGAGGAGGGACAAATAGTTTATCAAGGTCAAAAGATTACCATCACTGAAAGCATGATTGAAAATGTGCTAGGCATTCTTGGAGGCAAGTTGCAAGCACACTTATTAGAGAAGCAGTGGAAGAGATAAGATATTCTAGATGTATACCCCAATGCTCAAATTAGTAAAGATGGTGGAGTCAAGATTTCTAGCTTACCACAATAGACCTTTGAAGAAGACACTTGCCTTGTTTCATGATATACGAGATGAACCGTGAAGTTTTCCCAGGTTCAAGCAATAGTACAGTAATTGAAAGGTTATGATGTCTCTTTCCAAGGATGATATCCAAGAGCATGATAACCAACTTGAAGAATTGCATGGGTGGCAAATCCAAATTGTCAGCTCAATCCACTAGAGCTACAATGCACTTGATGACATCTACCCTCAAAGGGATTTTTGATCAATACGATAAGAAGATGACTTAGAAGGTGACTTTTCTACAAGTGAAAGCCACCAATGCAGCAAAGGCAACACAACATGAGAAATTTCTCAGGGAGGGTGCAAAAGCCAAGGTAGAGGAGGCAGAAGCAAGGGCCTTGCATGAACAAGAGCAAGCTGAGGCCGCTGCAAAAATAGTCAGCATGGAATGGCATAGAAGAGAAGTAGAGTAGTGCATCAAGGAGCTCTGGGATAGGCTTAATGACATCATAATGAATGGGGACATCACAGAGAAGGAGTTAGCAACAATACAAAATCATCTTAAAGAACAAAGAGCCAAAAAGAAGGGTCTTTACAAACGGCTCTACAACATGCAAAACACATTGAACATTGAAAAAGACCAAATGATGGAGGAATTGAAAAGGGAGAATGCAGAAGCCAGAGCAGTGATGCAAGAGCTGCAAGAGAGCTTCAAGGCTAGGAAATATGGGGTAGAGAGCAGCCACAGTGGAAAAGATAATGAGGTAGCTCTTCAGGCCAAGGAGGATACATAGAGCAGCCAAGAGAAAGAAAGAGAGGGGGCATGTGGCCAAGAGAAAAGAAAGAGAGGGGGCTACCACATGGGTAGCACCTCACATCAAAAGAAGAGAGGAGGGTACCTAGTAGATCTCTAGGAGCATAAGGTGGAGCAAAGGACAATAGCAAGGACCCAAGAGAAGAGTCTATGAGCTCACGGGTGGCGTCAATAGAAGTATGGAGCAGTACAGGATGAAGGCGCACACGTGTGGATAGATCAGGGAGCCAAGAAGAGGATGCAGTAGAGGCAGGATAGACTAACACATGGGTCGGCCAAGAGAGAGGTCGGTTGGGCTACTTGGAGGCAGCCAATGAGGCCATTGTTGGAGCAAGTTGTAGTAATAGCCACAGTGGGGATTATTATCTAGAATCACTTTTTCAAGTTCAAAGATTAAGCTACAAGACCTTGCAACAAGATTACCATAGGGTTGTGCACGAGCTTGCAGTGTCTTTTGAAAGTTTTAAAAAGTAGTCCGTCATCATGAGATATTTACAAAATAGAGTGGAAGTTTTAGAAACGACCCATGTTGATGATATTGAGCAATTTAAGTAGCTTCAAGAGATGTTGAGGGAATCAGATGAAGCTGTTGCATGGAATGAGCAAAGAGTGGAGGAGATGAAGGAGAACATTTGTGGCCTTAGGATGAGGGAGGAAGGGATTAAGAAGAAACTTCTTCATGTATAGAGTCAGATTGTGGGATTGACAGCTGCAGTAGTTAAATGAGATGCCTATCATGTTATGCAGTAAGGTTGGAAATGCATGGTTTGTCATACCCCCATCATAGATGAGTGCATGATCCAATAGCCTATGTGCTACTACCCTGTGCATGTTTTTTGCTTTGGGGTGTTTGTGCATGCAAGCTCGATATGTAGAGTATGTAATTGCCCATGTCATGGACAAATCAAATGTGCCTTCCTACTACAACTATCTACGATGAAAAAATAGATGATGAAGATCCATTTGCCATTTGGGGAAAAATTGCAAAAGACAAGAAGCTTGAATTGAAGAAGGCTAGGCCCAAAGCCTAACTGCAAAGAAAAGGATCCTGAAGGGAGGAACCAACCCCCTTCAAGAAAGGAGCAAGAAGGGCTACGAGCCTGCAACCAAGGAGCTCAAAGCAAGGAAAGAGGAAGTGACATGAAGGGAGCAATTGGGCCCCTGAAGGGAGGAACCAACCCCCTTCAGGAAAGGAGCAAGGAGGGCCAAGCTTGCAATCAGGCAGCTAAAAAAGGAGATCTACTCAAAGCAATGTGGAACTAGCCCTTGAAGGGAGGAACCATCCCCCTTCAAGAAAAGAGCAAGGAGGGCCAAGCCTGTAATCAGGGAGCTAAAAAAGGTGACCTACTCAACACAATGTGGAACTAGCCCACTGAACGAAAGGAGTCTTTGAGATGTAATCTATGTAATATGTAGGTAATATATTAATTATTAATGTTCTCCAAAGTTTACTTGGGTAATGTATCTAATTTAGGATAACAATTTGCAGCAATGCGATTCGTTCCCAGCATAGCATTGGTTGGTTGCACACAAGGATATTAACTACCACTTAATGCAAAAACTTCGATTAAATCCTACTTCTGTACTTCTTGTTTCTAACAATCCTATTCACGTTAAAAAAAAATCATGAGTTATTATTTTAAATCCATAAAAATCACTTTCAAAATAAAGACTTATTAATATAATTTAATCCAAAAGAACGCACTTAAAATTTGATGTAGAAAAATATAACACTCTTGAAGTCCCAAAAAATTTAAAGGTTAAAATAGACAAGAGGCATAGAAGACTCTTTAAATGTGCTCCGAAAATAGTAATAGCTATGCTTGCAATTTTACAATGTCATATGTTTACAATAAATATTTCTCTCCATGATCCTTTGTACAAAGGAGTCTGATGTGCAGCCTTTTCAATAACTCAATTCTGCCTTGACAAATGTGTTAAGTACAAATGGGCAATCCCGACACTTGTTTGTTTGAATGTCTGATTCATCATAACTTGTTGCTTGGATGCCATCCTCATTCAATCTCATCTGAACACCATCATCTGGAGTCTTTATTGATGCTTGAATGGTATTGTCATGGGCATTCTTCATTTGCTCTATCTCCTTCTACTTCCTCCTTAGTGAGCATCTTCAAAAGCTCTGTAATGTGGGAAATAATTGGTGGTGGTATTCTTATTTTTTCTTCTACATCATATCCCATGCGCTCCCTTGTTTTCTTTATCCTTGATTTCCAGGATTCATGGTTTGGGACCCATTCCTTTTTCAAACATCCAACATATAGTGTATTGTTATCCTAGTTCTCCATCCTACCATTTGGCTCATACCATCATGCTTTAAATGTTGCAACTTTTCCCTGGACATCCATGCTCATGTCCACCACTTTTGCAACCTAGAACTTAACATTCTGATACTCATCGTCTGATGGTCGAAACTGCAACAAAACAATGGATGTCTATGTCTACTTCTTCCATAAACTCTCTCTTCCTTAGTCCACAATATGGATGTGGGAGTAGAGAATCAAACTCATTTTCAAAGACATCAAACGATGGGCGCAAGTCGTTACCAACATTTGGCCAAAATAAAGGCCGTTTTGCCTTAGCATCATCTGCTCGCATTTTCTCAAGGTCCATTATCAATTGATAGGTCTTCTTAATTACAATAGCAGTGTGTTCCTTCCAAGAGGGCTTCTAATCAGGAAATCTACGAAGCATTTCCTCTTTGTATGTAATAAAAGATTTTAAGCCTTCTATTTCACCTTTAGATTTCTAGCTGAAATCTTTTATAGGAGCCCATACTGGATGCATTTCTTTGCTCAGAATTGAAGTTAAGAGATAGTAAGGTTCTTTGGGTTCCCATGTTGTATCATGAGAATAGTGTTGCCACTGCATCACTGGTTTTTCATCCTTCAAGAAAAAACAAAAGTAGTGTAGAGCGCTATGACCAATCAGGGCATCACCACTATTTTGTATGAAAGGTAGAATAAAGTTCTTCCAATCATACATCCTTTCAACCATGGAGCATACTGTACCTTCCTTGCAGCCACTAACTTTCTTCCCACATTTTCTTATCAAGTCATCCATCGTCTCCATGTCCTTGTGTTTTAGCTCTCTTGAGACTGTGCTAAAACTCTGATCGATATCCTCATGTGTGTGTCCAACAGAAAAAACCCAATTTCAATCTCATTGAAGATTTGATGAGCGATTAGCATTGAGGAAAATGCAAAAAAGAGTACATTCTTATTCTTTCGTCCGCAATTATCTGCTTGTATTCTCAAATTTGCTGGTACGTGACCTTTTTCTGCATGTACATTGTGAATTACCGTCATAAGTGATGCTACAACTTGATTGCTATCATGTGGGTGCAAGGAATCAATCCATATGTCTACAAAAAACTTAAATCCATGCACTAACACTCCACATAGATGTGTCTTCAAAAAGTATTTTTCTTATAGCTTAGGTGGAGTATTAATGAATCGAGGTAATGTTGTTGTGTTCTGATCCATACCATGTACAATAACGCACATGTACTCATTTGGATGAGAAATAGCTTTCTCCTTCCAAAATGCATATTTTAGTCTAGAATGCCGAACAAGTCCATGATAAAATTCTCTATTTTTATTGTGTGATTCTCTTTGTTCTAGAGATGCTGCATTCTCAAGTGCTTGCTTTAGATCATCACAATCACTGCACTAACATTTTTTGCCTTTTTGGGATTTTAAAGTGTACAAAGCTCTTCTTTTAAAGAGTACACAAATTGTGAAAAGATGTCAGAGCATGCCCTCTTTGCCTCTGTGTTTCTCCAATATACTTAAACACTTCTTTTTTTGTCAAACCTATTGGAAGATGCATTTCAGATAGATGGGGTTGAGGTAAAGCATTTTCATGAATGTAGTCTTTTAAAATTGATGTTGCCGAGACTATTGAGGCGCTTGTTTTGGGCCTTCATGTGTTTCCATGAATGTTAAACTTTACTCCATACTTTTCTTTATTAGCCAAATAAAATTTACTCCATACTTTTCTTTGTTAGCCAAATCCCAGTATGTGCCATGTGATAATCCTGTAGTAATGCGATATGCATTATTGCAAATACTTTTTCCATTTATACGAGGCTTTATCTGCTATTCAAAATTTTGCTTTTTCATGTCATTTACCAGAAAGCAAGAGAGCCTCATGAGTAGGTATTCATTTCTTTTTCTCCCTCTTCTTTGCCACACTTGTTCTCTACATACCTTGATGTCAAGTAAGTTAATGGGATGCATATAACTTCACTTGCAACATGTAGATCGCATTGCTTTTAGCATAACATCTTCATTCATTACTCTTATCCTCTTTGGTTGCTTTTCTACATCTGCCTGGACTCACTTTCTTTTCATGCATATGTATGGCTCTTTCTTCTATACATTTGTACACCTCCCTGTCAAATTTATTTGTCACTTTATTTTCATGGGATGTTGCATCCTTCATCTTATTACAATCAAAGTCAAATACCGAATAGTCCTTTGTTGGTTTCTTTTGTACATCCTTTTTTGAATTTGTCGTCGAATTTATTTGTCACCATGTTATCATGGGATGTTCCATCGTTGATCGTATCACTATCAAAGTCAAATACCAAATAGTCCTTTGTTGATTTCATTCTTGTCTTTGAAGTAATCTTCGGACCATTTGAGTTAATATCCATGTCATCCGTGTTTGATAAGCCAACACTTTTTAACTCTTTGCACTCCTTCACAATGTGTATGAATTCATCCACTCCAGATGAGACATCACTTCTAAAAGCTTTTGCTTTATTGGTACCAATGAACTCATCCACTCCCAACAAGATATCAGTTCTATAGTTAAGTGCATTGAAATCATTCAAGTTTGAGGAGACAACACCAATGATATCTTCATCGACTCCAGATAAGAAATTGCTTCTGAAGTCTTTTGCCTTCACAATATCATTGAACTCACCCATGATATCTTTATCTTTCTCGACATGCGTGAATTCATCGACTCTAGATAAGACATCACTTCTGAAGTCCTTTGCCTTCATAGTAGCATTAAACTCATCCACTCTTGATAAGATGTCACTTCTATAGATGATTGCATTGAAATCATCTAATTTTGAAGAGACAAGACTTTTGATGTCTTTGCCTTTCTCAATATGTAAGAATTCATCCACTGGCATTGCTTCTGAATTCTTTATCTTTCTCGGTATCAATGAACTCATCCACTCCTGATAAGATGTCACTTCTATACTTGAGTCCATTGAAATCATCCATGTCTAAAGGGACAAAGCTTGGCTTGTTGGCATATTATTTAAGTCCTTTGAAATTGTAGTATACCTTATCTTTATCATTGAAAACCACATGTCCCTTTTTAATCTTCAAAAATTGCATGCTCCCCATCCATCTCAAATCTTTTCCTTCCTCATAGTAGGGACCATCCAATGATGTTGCCTTATCATCCATCCATCATTAGTAACTTTCACAATCCTCATCTTCGCAAATGACCACTGATCCCAGTATTCAAACCCCAAAACTTGACATTCCGCTATGTTCTTATTTGCAAATGATATCATTTGCAAAATATCTCCCACACTGAAATCCAAAGAATTGTAGTTTGTATTCCCGATGATATGTGTTGGATAAGTCTCATCTCTATCCCATGAAATAAATGATTTATTGAAAAAATTAGAAGGCATAACATCTCCAAATACTTCCATATCTCCACACTTATGCTTTAGCTCAACATGCGCACTAAGAATATTTGATACAATAACTGCAACCTTATCTTTGCCAAGTCTTTGAAAGTGACAAAGAGAATTTGGATCACTATCATGGATTGTTGCAAACTTTTATTAAATTACTCTCTTTTATTTTACTTTTATTTTATTTTATTAAATTTTGATGGTGATACAAGGATATGGGTTTTCAATAATGGATTTAGCTAATAGAATCTCTAATTTAAATTTGTGATTATATGGTTTAGAATTATAAATGATAGTATAAAGAATTTAGTATTGAATTGTTGCACGCCCATCCGATAAGTACTTGTTCGGATATCACACCTAGGGGTGTGTTTTTTGATGGATGTGCATCAGACTGAGGCAAAATCATTGTTTAATGCTTGATCAACCATGCAAAGCATATCGAATGGGCACAATACTTTGCATGCACCTCAACCTAGGTGTTATTGAGTTGCATGAAAAGTGGCACACCCATCCCATAAGTACTTTTTTAGATAACACACCTGGGAGCACATTTTTTAAAGGTTGTGCATAACATTAGGGGGGAAATGGTGTATAATGTGTGATCGACCATGAAAACCATATCCAATGGGCATAATACTCTGCACATACCTCAACCCAGGTGGTATTGAGTTTCATGCAATGTGGCATGTGCATATGATAAGTACTTTTTTGGATAACACACCTAGGAGTGTGTTTTTTACGACGGTGCATCACATTGAGTCAAAAACAGTGTTTAATGCTTGATCGACCATACAAAGCATATCTGAAGGTCACAATATTTTGCATGCACATCAACCTAGGTGGTATTGAGTTGCATGCAATGTGGTGTGCTATTATGATAAGTATTTGTTCGAATAACACACCTAGGACCGTGTTTTTTTATGCTTGTGCATGACACTAAGGCAAAAATGGTGTTTAATGCTTAGTCGACAATGCAAATCATATCCAATGGGCACAATAATTTGCATGGGCCTCAACCTAGGTGGTATTGACCTACATGAAACTGGAACGCCCATCCCATAAGTACTTGCTCGGATAACACACCTAGGAGCATGTTTTTTCAATGGTGCATAACACTAGGGGGAAAATGGTGTGTAATGCATGATCAACCATGCAAAACACATCCGATGGACACAATACTTTGCATGCACTTCAACCTAGGTGGTATTGACTTGTGTGCAAAGTGGCTTCCCCATCCAATAAGTACTTGTTTGAATAACACAGCTAAGACCGTGTTTTTTAATGGTTGTGCATGACACTAAGGCAAAAACGGTGTTTAATTCTTGATCGACCATGCAAAGCATATACAATGGGCAGAATACTTTGACCAAAACTCAAACTAGGTGGTATGGAGTTGCGTGCAATGTTGCACACCCATCCGATAAGTACTTGTTTGGATAACACACCTAGGAGCGTGTTTTTTTACGGATGTGCATCAGGGTAAAAACGGTGTTTAATGCTTGATCGACAATGAAAATCCTATCCGGTGGGCAAAATACTTTGCACACACATCAAACTAGGTGGTATTTACTTGCATGAAAAGTGGAACGCCCATCCCATAAGTACTTGATTGCATAACACACCTGGGAGAGCTTTTTTAACGGTTGTACATAACATTAGGGGGAAAACAGTGCATAATGCGTGATCGACCATGCAAAGAATATTTGATGGGAATAATACTTTGAACTCAAATTAACCTAGGTGGTATTTCGTTTCATGCAATGTGGCATGCCAATCTGATAAGTACTTGTTTGAATAACACACCTAGGATGGTGTTTTTTTATGCTTGTGCATGACACTAAGGCAAAAATGGTGTTTAATGCTTGATTGACAATGCAACGCCTAACAGATGGTCACAATAATTTGCATGCACCTCAAAATAGGTGTTATTTACTTTCATGCAAAGTGTCATGCTCATCCCATAAGTACTTGCTCGCATAACACACCTAGGAGCACCTTTTTTTTACGGTTGTGCATAACACTAGGGGGAAAACAGTGCATAATGCGTGACCAACCATGCAAAGCATATTCGATGGTCATAATACTTTTCATGCACCTCAAAATAGATTTTATTGAGTTGCATTCAATGTGGTACTCCAATACGATAAGTACTTGTTGGAATAACACACCTAGGACTGTGTTTTTTTAATGCTTGTGCATGACACTAAGGCAAAAATAGTGTTTAATGCTTGGTCGACAATGCAAAATCATATATGATGGGCACAATAATTTTAATGGGACTCTAACTAGGTGTTATTGACCTACATGCAAAGTGGCATGACCATCCCATAAGTACTTGTTCGGATAACACACCTGAGAGCATGTATTTTTATGGTGGTGCATAACGCACTAGGAGGAAAACGGTGTATAATGCATGATCGACCATGAAAATCATATCTGATGGACACAACACTTTGCATGAACCTTAAAATATGTGGTATTTACTTGTGTGCAAACTGGTGCCTCCATCTGATAAGTACTTGGTCGAATAACACACCTAGGACTGTGTTTTTTTATGGTTGTGCATGACACTAAGGAAAAAATGGTGTTTAATTCTTGATCGACCATACAAAGCATATCCGATGGGCACAATACTTTGAACATGCCTCAAGAAATGTGGTATTGAGTTGCATGCAATGTGGTGCACCCATACGATAAGTACTTGTTCGGGATAACATACCTAGGAGTGTGCTTTTTTATGGACGTGCATCACGCTATGGCAAAAATAGTGTCTAATGCTTAATCCACAATGAAAAGCATATACGATGGGCACAATACTTTGCATGCACCTTAGACTAGGTGTTATTTACTTGCATGCAAAGTGGTGCACCCATCCCATAAGTACTTATTTGGATAACACACCTGGGAGCACGTTTTTTTGTAGTGGTCCATAACACTAGGGGGAAAACGGTATATAATGCATGATCGACCATGCAAATCATATCTGATGGACACAATAATTTGAAAGCTTCTCAATATAGGTGGTATTTACCTTTTTACAAAGTGGAGGGCCCATCCGATAAGTACTTGTTCGAATAAGACACCTAGGACCGTGTTTTTTGATGGTTGTGCATGATAGTAACTGCAAAAACAGCGTTTAATTCTTGGTTGACCATACAAAACATATCCGATGGGTACAATACTTTTCACGCACCTCAAGCTAGGTGGTATTGAGCTGCATGCAATGCAGTGTGCCCATCCGATAAGTACTTATTCATATAACACACCTAGGAGTGTGTTTTTTTACGGATGTGCATCACACTAAGGCAAAAATGGTGTATAATGCTTGATCGACAATGCAAATCCTATCTGATGGGCACAATACTCTGCATGTGCCATAAACTAGGGGATATTTACTTGCATGCAATGTGGCATGCCCATCTTATAAGTACTTGTTTGGATAACACACCTGGGAGTACATTTTTTGACGGTGGTGCATAACACTAGGGAAAAAATTGTGTATAATGTGTGATTGATAATGCAAATCATATTTTATGGACACAACACCTAGGAGCACGTTTTTTGACGGTTGTGCATAATACTAGGAGGAAAACGGTACATAATGTGTGATCGATCACACAAAGCATATTTGATGGGCAAAATAATTTTTACACACCTTAACCTAGGTGGTATTGAGTTGCATGCAATGTGGCATGCAAATCCAATAGGTACTTGTTCGAATAACACACCTAGGTTAGTGTTTTTTGATGCTTGTGCATGACACCAAGGCAAAAACGGTGTTAAATGCTTGGTCAACAATGCAAATCATATCTGATGGGCATAATACTTTGCATGGGCCTCAACCCAGGTGGTATTGACCTACACACAAAGTGGAGCGCCCATCCCATAAGTACTAGTTCAGATAACACACTTGGGAGCATGTTTTTTGATGATGGTGCATAACATTAGGGGGGAAATGGTGTATAATGCATGATCGACCATGCAAATAATATCTGATGGACACAAGAATTTTCACATGAATCAACCTAGGTGGTATTGACTTGCGTGCAAAGTGGCACCCCCATCTGATAAGTTCTTGTTTGAATAACACACCTACGACCGTGTTTTTTGATTATTGTTCATGTCACTAAGGCAAAAATAGCGTTTAATTCTTGATCGACCATACAAAGCATAACTGATGGGCACAATACTTTTCACACATGTCAACCTAGGTGGTATTGAGTTGCATTCAATGTGGCGTGCCCATCCGATAAGTACTTGTTCAGATAACATACCTAGGAGCGTGTTTTTTTACGGATGTGCATCACTGAGTAAAAAATGGTGTTTAATGCTAGATTGACAATGCAAAGCCTATACGATTGGAACAATACTTTACACATGCCTCAACCTAGGTTTTATTTACTTGCATGCAAGGTGGTGCTCCCATCCCATAAGTACTTATTTGGATAACACACCTGGGAGCACGTTTTTTGGCGGTGGTGTATAACACTAGGGAGAAAACGGTGTATAATTCATGATCGACCATGCAAATCATATCCAATGGACACAATACTTTGAACAAACCTCCACCTTGGTGGTATTCACTTGCGTACAAAGTGGCACCCCCATCCGAGACACCTAAGACCGTGTTTTTTGATGGTTGTGCATGACACTAAGGCAAAAACGGTGTTTAATTCTTGATCGACCATACAAAGCATATCCGATGGGCATAGTATTTTGCACAAACCTCAACCTAGGTGGTATTGAGCTGCATGCAATATGAAACGCCCATCCGATAAGTACTTGTTTAGATAACACACCTGGGAGCGTGTTTTTTTACGGATGTGCATCACACTGAGGCAAAAATGGTGTTTAACACTTGATTGACAATGCAAAGCCTATCCAATGGACACAATAATTTTCACATGCCTCACCCTAGGTGGTATTGACTTGCATGTAATGTGGCGCCTGCATCTGATAAGTACTTGTTCGGATAACACACCTAGGAGTTTGTGAAACTAGTAGTTTTTAAAAAGGGGTGATTCAATGGATAGCTGATTTTGAGTAACAATTGACATTAGAAAATTATTTGTGAGGTTAGTAGTTCCAAAAATGCATGTTTATTATGAAAATAATTTAGTCTAATTATTATGAAAGCAATTGCACTTAGTAGGATATTTATTAATCAAAAGAAAGAGAAGGGTGACATTAGAGAACTATTTGGGAGGTTAGCAGTTTCAAAAAAAGCGTGTTTATTATGAAAATAATTGAGTATAATTATTATGAAAACAATTTAGTATAATTACTATGAACACAATTGCGCTTAGTATGATATTTATTAATAAAAAAGAAAGAGAAGGATGAAAGGAAAGGAAAAAAGTTAAAAGGAAAAGGAAAAAGAAGGGTACAAATGGAAAATCTTAATTTGCCCTAAAAAAGTATAAAAAGGTCTTCTTCCCTTCATTCATTCTTATCTCAATCAATTGGAGCAAAAAGCAAGAAGGAGCAAGAGGAAGAATTAAGGAGACTCTACATCCTATCTATAAAACCTTCACGTAGCTCAGCCAGGTATGAAGAATTTATATTCATGTTTCCTTTTATTTAATATTTAAGAAAGAGAAATTGAGAGAGAAGAGAGAGGGGAAAAGAAACTTTTTGGGAAGGAGAGGGAGGCCATGGCTGACGGAAGAAGTAGGGATGCGAGGAAAGAGAAGAGGAGGGGGAAGGGGAGAGGTCGATGAAGGGGAAAGGGGGAGGAAGAGAATGTTAGATATCAATGCTCCACTCTCGTGTAACTACGTGGGAACCAGCTAACTCTACTTATAAGCCCCCCATATGAGGAGAAGGCATTTAAGTAGCTCGGTTATCCGGTAGGTCTTGGTTTGGACACTAGATGGGGGCCATGTGTGGCCTGATGGCTGGACAGCTTCAGATAGAGTTGGCACACCGCCAATTAGGCTACATGCAAGTGCAGGAAGGCATCCCTTGACTGACCGCACTGAGGGTAGACAGAGCATTTCCTAGGGTAGCCCACTCTCGGGTTGCGGGGCCCGTTTGGAGCCTCAGATGTGATCCCGATTTTGTGCACCAGTTCTATCGTATGGTCGGTGGCCCGACCCCCAGTCGACCATTTTGGGCAGACTGGGTCGATTGAGCCTAACCGACTACGACTGGTGGCTATATAAGGGCAAGTCCGTGAAGCCCATTTCATCACTGGCTACAATAACCCTGATTCCTTAGCATCTAGCCTCCGTCTTCTACTGTTTCCAGCATGCCATCGAAGCTTCTTTCATAGGAGCACATGGTTGGGAGGCAACGCCATCTCTTGTATCAGTTCTACAGTAATCTAATTTTTGATTCTCCATACTATCTTATTTTCTCTCTTGCATACGAGATCCTGTTATTTGTTGAGCACAGACGTTGTATTATTTTCTTACAGAGAAGAGGAGGGGGAAGGGAGAGAAGAGAAGGGGGAAGGAAGAGAAGAGGAGGGGGAAGGGGAGAGGCTGATGAAGGGGAAAGGGGGAGGGCATCGGAAGGGGAAAGGAAAGAGGGCAATGAAAAGGGGAAGGGAGAGAGGTATGGACGGAAGGGGAAGGGAGAGGATGATGAAAGAGGGGAGGGAGAGGCCGACGAAAGGGGGGATTACCTCCCCCTCCCCCTCTCCTTATTCCTTGGCGGCTGTAGCTGCTAGGGAATAAGGGGAGGGGGATTACCCCTACCCTTAATGGTGGATGGGGACTATGGGCAATCTGGCAGGTTAGTGGGAGTGGACGGACGGAGCGGACAGTAATCAGACGAGAGTGGACAACAATCGGATGAGTGACAGGCGGGAGCGATGGCTGATGATGGGCATTTGGACAGGAGCGATGGCAATCAAACAGGTGGTGAATGTGAGCGGTGGTGGATGATTGGCATTCGGACGGGAGCGATGATAATCGATGGATGGGAGTGGTGGCGGATGACGGGCATTCGTCAGAAAGCAAAGGAGGGAGAGAAGGAGGTGGGAAGGAGGATCGAGGTAGAAAGGGAAAGATTGTGTATTGCTACAAAATACAAGAAAGAAAGAGTGTCAAAAAGAGAGATCTTACCAATGTACTATTGTCGAAAAGAGAGATCTTGGAAAGAGAATGTCGTGCGTGTTCAGTGAGGAATGGATGAAAGAAAATAGGATGGAAGAATGTTTAGGAGAATGTCAGATTTTTTGTTTAGGAGAATGTCGGCTCTTTTGTTTGTACTTTAAATTCAAATCCTCCCGAACTTTTTGTTTGCACTTCAAATTTAAATCGCACCTTCAAATTTGAATCTCCCTGGCAAATTTTCTCCTAAGCTCTTTAGAAATTAGAATCCTTCTCATTTCAATTCTCACTTTCTTTCACTTCTCTCTCATTTCCATTATATTTTGGTAAGCTTCTGACTCTCTTCTAACTCCCTAATCAACCTCTCCTCTTCTCCTCCTAATCGATGTTTCCTCCCCTTATCTACTTCCCTCTTGATTGATGTCTCCTCCTCCCCTAATCGATGTCCCTCTTGATCGTCGTCGACCCTAAGAGGTAGATATTTTCCTCCCTCCTCCTCTCCACTTGATTTGCTCCTCCTCCCCATAACCCTTCTCTCCATCTCCCTACTCCTGCCAGCTGCTCCCTAAATCCCCTCCCCTTAATCCCGCCAGCCGCGCCATAATCTCCTCCCTTACGCCCCCTAAATCTGCTCCTCTTATTCTTGCCAGCCGCCCAATGGTGTCCTCCCCTTACTCCCGCCCCGCCAGTCAGTGACGGGACCTCCCCTTACTCCTGCCCTACCATTTGTGGCAAGGGGTAAGGGAAAGGGGAGCCCCCCTCCCCTTACTCCTCAGTGGTCGTGGCCGCTAGGGCCTTAGGGAAGGGGGGAAGACCCCTCCCCTTATCCCTGGCAGTCACAGCCGTCGAGGAGTAAGGGGAAGGGGGGACCCACTCTCCCTTACCCCTCGATGGCTACGACTGCTAGGGACTAAGGGGAAGGGGGGGAGATCCCCTCCCCTTACCCCATGGCGGCTGCGGCCACGAAGGTGTAACGGGAAGGGGGGATCCCCTCCCCCTTACCCCTTGGTGGTCGGCCAGGGAGTAAGGGGAAGGGGGGAGACCCCTCCCATTACCCCCTGGATACCGTGGCCATCGAGGGGTAAGGGGATGGGGGAATCAATGGGGTAAGGGGAGGGGGAAGAGGCAGGGTAAGGGTAAAGGGGATAGGGAGGGGTTTACAATTCATAATTTAACTATTAGTTAATTTATATTTATAATGTAACTATTTTATGTAAGTCTAATTTTATTTTTTATTAGGTTGTATGTATTATTGAATTTAAATTTAAATATTTTTAACTAATATATTAAAATTTTTGATTTTTCATTCATTTTAATATAAATGTATATTTAAAGTATATTTAAACTAGCAAAATATATTTAATTTATTTTAAAATATTTTGCTAAATTAAATATACTTTAATTAGTTTTTAACTGTTGTATTGGAGGTAACCTATTAAATTATATATATATATATATATATATATATATATATATATATGTATGTATGTATGTATGTATGTATGTATGTATGTATGTATATATATATATATATATATATATGAGAGAGAGAGAGAGAGAGAGAGAGAGAGAGAGAGAGAATGATGGATTTTGTGGATGTCTACCATTTCACCATCAAGGCTTTACTCATTACATGATTTCTTGCTTATTAATTAATTTATATTTTTAATTTAGTTATTTCATATTCGTTTATAATTTTATTTTTAATTATTTTACCTTAGTTTATAATTTATGTTTTTACATAATCTTTATTCCATTAGTTTGTATATATATTTTTATTTAAATCAAAATTAATGAGTTTAATATATAATTGTTTTGTATTTTTTAATTTAAATTTAAATATCTTAAATAATGTATTTATATTTTTAATACTTAATTCATTTTAGTATAAATGTATATTTAAAGTATATTTAATTTAGTTTAAAATATTTTGCTAAATTAAATATACTTTAATTATATATGAAAAGAATCAAAATTTGTTTATAACTCTTGTCTTTTAGGTAACCTTGAAAATGAATATGAAAAAGAAATTATTTCTTGCTTTTTCTTCGATTCAACGGTTGGTATAGCTTAGATTAGCACAGATTAGTTTATCCATAGAGGAGAGAACTCCAAAACAACCAATCAAAGCCATGCTAAAAAATTCCCTACTAGTTTTTAATCGGTGTCAATCCTACATTCACATGCAGTTTCACACTCATAACACAACCCTATGAGCAGAGTTTCAGATGACAAATGATAGGTCAAAGTCAGAGTTTCAGTGGGCACAATGTAATTGTTAATCATGGACAGATCATGGTTTTTTTAAAAAATCTCATCAATGTAAAGCCTTATTGGCTATTATTTTTCAATTTATGTATATATATTGAGCCTTGTAAAGCCTTTGAGGCTATTTTTGATCATCCATTCGAAGATTTTGTTAAATGGACACACACACAATTGTATCAGTGGACACATTATAACTTGGGCACACTACAATATGATGGGCAAAATGCATTGTCTTTCAGTTTGGGCACATTACAGTATGATGGGCAAAATGTATTGTCTTTCAGTTTGTACTTTAAAGCCTTATTGGCTATTTTATCGAAGCATTGTACCTAAAGTCTTGTGAATTATTTTTCATGTAGGGTTTTCAATTATTATGGAGCACTCTCAATAGATTAGAGATTTTGTCTCTAGCACCACCTTATATCTCAATGGGAAAGAGTATGCCCTTGATAACTTTGAAGGAAAGTAGACTCACATGCACATGGGAAGAAAAGTTTGGTTTGTCATTCAAAGAAAAACAGAACTACATCTTATGATGTTGAGGAAAGATATGGAGCAAAATGAGGAGCCATGGAATGCAAGCTTCTCTAAAAAAGGTTTCTGTTGGTCAAATGGTTGAGTGGGGCTTGCACGTCAGATTTAATCCTCATGGATGCTTTGTTGAGGATACGAAAAATAAAGGTCGCTTGATAGCAAAAGGGAAGAAGAAGGGCATGATGTTTACATTGGATGCAGACATGCCTGAATTGAGTGCAACAATGTTTGCACATGGGACCGGTGTAATTGCAGATATTGATATCTGGCATAAACGCATTGGTCCTGTTAATGTACAATGACTTAAATTAATGTAGGCCCAAAATATTGTTGCAGGATTGCCTAAGTTCAAGGTTACAAAAATGCATAAGGTATGTAAAGCCTGTCAATTTGGAAAACAGGCAAGGAAACCATTTCCTAGACATGTTCAAGAGAGTAAGAGGCCATTGGAATTAATCCACTCTGATGTGTGGACTACTAAAGCTGCATCTATTGGAGGCTATCATTATTTTGTCACTTTTATTGATGACTACAACAGAAAAGTTTGGGTGTATTTTATGAAAAAGAAAACTGAAGTGTTTGGGCATTTCAAAGCTTTTAAAGCTATGATTAAGAAAGAAACAGGCTTGCAAATAAAATGCCTAAGGTCAGATGGAGGGGGAGAGTACCTCTCAAATGAGTTTGCAAGGTTCTTGTAGGAGCATGGCATAAAGCAACAATATTCATGCAGTCATACCCCACAACAAAATGGACTTGCAGAAAGGAAAAATAGGCATATTGGAGAGGTATCTCATGCCATGCTCAACGAAAAAGACCTGCTAGATTATTATTGGGCTGAAGTAGTTTCTACATCAGTCTACATAATGAACAGGACTCCTAGTGCAGCAATACATGACATGACGCTAGAGGAGAGGTATACTGGTAGGAAACCAAATATTTCTCATTTGAGAGTTTTTGGTTGCATTGCCTATGTTCATGTGCCAGATGAGTTGAGATCCAAGTTGGATCCAAAAGCTGAAAAGTGCATCTTTATTGGTTATTCTCTGTAGCAGAAAGGGTATAGATGCTATAACCCTTCTACTCATAAGTTTACAGTAAGCAGAGATGTTGTTTTTTATGAGATGAGTAGCTGGTATAAACCAGTAAATGTGATCGATGATGTAGATGCACAAAATGGTAATGCTGCATAGAATTCATAGCAGTAATCACAAAATATTAGTGGACCTATAGTGTCCTCTAGCAGTGGTTCACATACTTCACCATGGACAGGTAGATTGAGATCAGGAGGATCTCTTCAAAGCAATGCAGATAGTGGTATGCAAGTATCACAAAAAGGAAAAGAGAAAGTAGATTAGCCCATGTTTGATGTGAATGCAGGTCAGTCTTATGTGGATGGTGAATCCAGTGGCTCAGAACAGAGCCTTGATGATGAGTTGGGTATTCTTTCTATTGTTACACCTGGAGTAAGGAAGACAAGGGATGTTTTGAGAGCACCTAGTAGTGAGCCTATTTTGCATAGGTCTACCAGAGCTAGGTATCCTGTGGATAGGCTGAAATATGATGGATTTACAGCCATTCACTATGCCTATATGGTCAAAGTGATACATGAACTAGAACCCACTTCTTTTGAGCAAGCCATGGGAAAAGAAAAATGGGAGAAAGCCATGGATGATGCCTTGGAAGCAAATGCTACATGGGAATTGGTGCCTTTGCCTAAAGACAAGAATGCAATTGGCTGCAAGTGGGTTTATAAGGTGAAGCACAATGTAGATGGTTTTGTGAACAGATACAAGGCAAAATTAGTTGTCAAGGGGTACGCATAGACATATGGCATTGATTATGAAGAAACATTCAGTCCGGTTGCAAGGATGGCAACCGTAAGAGCAGTCATTGCTATGGCTACATCAAAGGGATGGTCTTTACATCAAATGGATGTAAAGAATGCTTTCTTGCATGGTGATTTGCAAGAAGAGGTCTATATGGAGCAGCCACCAGGTTATGTTCATGCTGTTCATCCTGAGTCTGTTTGCAGGTTGAAGAAAGCTTTGTATGGCTTGAAGCAGGCACCCAGAGCATGGTCTGACAAGATAGGACAGTATCTTGTCACTATTGACTTTCAGATTTCCAAGGCAGATTTCTCACTTTATGTGAGAAAAACAGATTTCTCACTTTATGTTGCTTGTCATTTATGTTGATGATTTGATCATCATAGGTGATAGTGATGAAAATATCCTTCATGTGAAAATGCTATTGATGCAAAAGTTTGAGATGAAGGATTTGGGAGAGCTGCGTTACTTCTTGGGCATTGAGGTGATTAGATCCACAAGTGGGATATGGCTCTTGCAGAGGCAGTATGGATTGGACATGCTGTCCAAATATAGGATGACAGGATGTAAGCCTATTTCAGTTCATTTGGAGCAGAATGTGAAGTTGAGCGCAAATGCAGGTGAGCTTCTGGAAGACCCTACTATGTACAGATGCATAGTAGGAAGTTTGATTTATATGACTATTATCAGGCCAGATTTGAGCTATGCTATTGGGTTGGTAAGTCAGTTTATGTAGGCTCCAAGGAAACTGCATTTGGATGCGGCTAGTAGACGCATACTGAGGTATGTGAAGTCCACATTGTAGTATGGACTATTTTATGAGACTGGGGTTTAGATACAGTTGCATGGATACACTGATGGTGATTGGGATGGTAGTATTTCTGATAGACGATCTACCAGTGGATATGTGTTCTCTTTTGGGAGTGCTGCAGTCACTTGGAGCAGCAAGAAACAACCTAAAATTGCCTTGTCGAGCACAGAGGCTGAGTACAGGGGTGCAGTAATGGATGCATGTGAGGCAGCTTGGTTGCATAAGCTACTCTATGATATGCATCAGTCTACAGATGGGCCAGTTGTCATTTATTGTGACAACATGAGCAGTATACACTACTCCATCCAATGTTTCTAGCAGCACAGCTCCGAAGGGATTCGTCTTTCTTACTCGGTAGGGTCCTTGACCTAGATACTTTAGTTTCCCCTTATGTACTTTGACATTGTATAACACGACCAAGTCACCTTCCTTGATGTCTTTAGCTTTAAGATTTCTATCAAACCATGTCTTTCTTCTGCGTTTTCTGTTGTCATGGCATGGTAGGTGACTAGTCTTGTCTCTGTACGCTTCTCCAACTGATAGAGTCTTTCTTTCAAGGATTCATGGTCTCCCATGCATTCCTGTACTGCTATGCGTAGGCTTGGTATTACAAATTCTAGTGGGACCACAACTTCAAGGCCATACACCAATTGAAAAGGTGTGTTCCCTGTACTGACCTTGAGTGTGGTTCTATATGCCCATAAGGTTGCATTTAGTTTCTCTACCCAATACGAACGCTGTGGTTCTACTACCTTGGTGAGCATAATGCATAATATTTTGTTGGTGGATTTGGCCTGTCCATTCCCTTGGGAGTAGTAGGGTGTATTTTTTCTATGTGCACATTATGCAACTCCTACTTGAGCTGCATTTTCCTGGCTTGCATATTTGTGCTATACATTTTTGTCAAAGTATCCCATGCCTCCTTCGGCGTGCTTGCATCCTGAATATGCACAATCATAGAATCTAAAATACTGATAGACAGCTAGTACATAACTTTTTTGGCTCTCTCATGCCATCCTTTAAATGCCTGCAACTCCTATTGATTGGGAACATTAGGAATAACTAGTTCTTATTCAGCTCTAGTAATGAATTCCCAATAGCCTTTTCCCTTAAGGAAATTCGTCATTCTAAACTTCCATGCTGGGAAGTTGTTCTTGTCAAGCTTTTCATTGACTATCTATGAAAGAGCATCAGACGCCATTACAAAACATTGCAAAAATATTCTATCACTGCAAAAGCCACAACTTTTGCCTCACAAGGGCAAATCTGCAAAATTGACGAAAGTGGTATTTGACCACACAATCACTTCCTAGTGATAATTTTGCATCAACAGGCAATAAAAATGATTCTGTCACTCCCAATATCTCTACGCATAGGCATACGATGCAATTTCTATGGTAACTTTTCACCGACCTACAGAACAGTGATCGCACAATAAAAACAGGGCACCTTTTTGAGTGCCCATGGAAAACTTTTGCCACCAAATGGCCTTGAATCAAAAAAATAATGTCACCGAGGGCTTTGCCTTGCCTATAGCATATACTGCCCTCTCGCCGCACCACGAAGGGCATCCCAATCTGAGACAGTGCACTCTTGCACTAACCAACTGTGCTACTTGCAGAGATTTGCTCCCAAACTCGAAAAAGGAAAGCAACACTGATCCTTTTACCAAGACACCGTGAACTTGGTTTGCTTTCTTGAGCTCCTTACCACGAACCGAGCTCTGATACCATGTGAAGAGAGTTGAAGAGAAGTAAGGACTCTCACTTGTAGCTTTCTCACATACACAAAGGGGGAATACACACAAAGGTGGAGGCTGAAAACAGTTTTTCTCTTCTTAGTTGTGAAAGCCAAAAGAACTCTCTCTTCGTACAAAAGGAATAGATGAACCCTATATGTGGGTCTCAAACCAAACTCAACTAACCTAGGTGGCATACTAACTGAGACACTAACTAGAGTACATAAAGATAGCTATCATCTAGCTATTATTCATGGGCGGTGTACCAACCGCATCTGTAGCTAACAAGTTGGTGACATAAATGCACAACCTCTACACAATAGTCACCCTGGCATATCACGAGTGGAGCTCGATATCTCAACAACACTCCTCCTCATCCTTCTCGCTCCTCCTCCCTCCTCTCTCTTCTTTCCCCCATGCTCTTACACCTTCTTCCACTCCCACTCCTATGGTTCCCCTAAGCCCTTAGTTCCTCAACCCTTAACCTCCATGATCTACGAGGGAGACGAGTTCTCCACCATGTACTCTACCCTGAACCTTGGAACCTCTTCTAAACTCTAGAACCTCTTCTAAACTCTGGAACCTCCTTCTAAACTCTCGAACCTATCTCTAAACCTTGGAACCTCCTTCAAAACCTTGGACCTCCTTCAAAACCTTGGAACCTCCTTCTAAACCTTGAACTTCCCTCTAACTCTTAAACTCCTCCTAAACCCCTCAACCCCCAATGAAGGCAAAAGCCTTCATTACCTCAACCATGATGATACACGTTCCTTTTTCACATGCATGCACTATGTTTGCTTACCACACTTAAGCCTACGTCTCTCAAAGGAATATGACTCAATGTCCTATGCTACACATATACTACAAATGACAATAGAAAGCCTCGAAACCCTTCATACTGAGAAAACCGTGCTCTTCCTGTGGAAGCCGTGGGAAAGAGCCAACATTTGGCGCCATTGCCGGGGAGACTAGCCTTTCAAGTAACGAGTAAACGTATGCAAGTATGTGTAAAAAACAAACTACTTCGAACTTTCAAAAGCATAACACTCAGGGGCACGGAGAGTATAATTTTTTCCAACTCTAGCCAAACATATCAACCCCAAGCATCAACCTTGGGTTACTACCTTAAGAAATTTTTTGTATTTTTTGAAAAGAAGCCACTTGATAAACAATCAGGCTAGGTAGTGGACACATATGCATAGAGCTTGCAATTTTGATCATTTCACCTTTTTGCAGCAATGTAAACTGAGCTAACCATAAGAAGTTGTGACTCGGGAAGAGTTTAGGGTTGATCCCTAAACCTACACCCATTTCCTATAAAAACCCACTCCACCCCCTCATTCTTCATCTTTCACATCTTGCCTCCATCCTCTTCCCCATTCCGAGCCCTATGCAAGACACTCCACCCTCTCCATCGACCACCACCCTACTCCCATCCTCACACGGTGAGTTACTTCGAGCCCATCTTGTAGCGATAACCTAGCCATCCACCCATCGTCCATTGGTCCTCAACAATCTTGTTACATTGAGAAAGACTTGGAGAGCATTTAGGTGACCATCGCTTCCTCCCTTTGGATTTCTGTCAAAGTTTTCCGTCCGTCAAGTTTTTTTTTTTTCCCCCTCTCCCCCTCCACCCCCCCTTCCACCACCACCCCTTGCCCCTCCACCCCCCCTCCACCATCACCCCCTTTCCTCCCCCCACCCCTCCTCCATCTCCATCACCCCTCTCTGCCACCCCCTTTCCCCCTCCAACCCCCCCTCCATCCCCTCCACCTCCACCCCTCTAGTGTTGAGATATTGAGCTCCCCACTCGTGATATGCCAAGGTGACTGTTGTGCATTTATGTCACCGACTTGTTAGCTGCAGATGCAGTTGGTACACCGCCCATGAATTATAGCAGGATGACAGCCATCTTTATGTACTCTAGTTAGTGGCTCAATTAGTATGCCACCTTAGTTAGCTGAGTTTGGTTTGAGACCCACATAAAGGGTTCACTTATTCTTTTGTACTGAGAGAGAGTTCTTTTGACTTTCACAACTAAGAAGAGAAAAACTATTATCAGCCTCCACCTTTGTGTATATTCCCCCATTGTGTATGTGAGAAAGTTGCAAGTGAGACTCCTTACTTCTCTCCCACTCTCTTCACATGGTATTAGAGCTTGGTTCATGATAAGGAGCTCAAGAAATCAAACCAAGTTCACGGTGTCTTGGTAAGAGGATCAGTGTTGCTTTCCTTTTTTGAGTTTGGGAGTAAATCTCTGCAGATAGCACAGCCGAAAAGTGCAAGAGTGCACTGTCTCAGATTGGGATGCCCTTCGTAGTGCGGCGAGAGGGCAGTATATGCTGCAGAAGGCTGTTTCGGGGCCTGTTTTGGTGGCGGAAGCTTTCCACAGGCACTCAAAAAAGTGCCTTGTTTTTGTTGTGCGTTCTACAAGTCGGTGAAAAGTTGCCATAGAAATTGCATCGTATGCCTGTGCACAGAGATATTGGGAGTGACAGAATCATTCTTATTTCCTGTTGATGCAAAATCGTCACTAGGAAGTGACTGTGTGGTCAAATACCACTTTTGTCAGTTTTGCAGATTTGCCCTTGTGAGGCAGACGTTGTTTTTTTTGTAGTGATAGAATATTTTTGTAGTGTTCTATAATGGTGTCTGATGCTCTTTCACAGATAGTCACTGAAAAGCTTGACAAGAACAACTTCCAAGCATGGAAGTTTAGAATGATGAATTTCCTTGAGGAAAAAAGCTATTGGGAGTTCCTTACTAGAGATAAACAAGAACCAGTTATTCCTAATGTTCCCAATCAATAGGAGTTGCAAGCATTTAAAGGATGGCATGAGAAAGCTAGAAAACTTATGTCCTGGTTGTCTATTAGTATTTCAGATTCTATGATTGTGCATATTCAAGATACAAGCATGCCAAAGGAGGCATGGGATACTTTGATAAAAATGTATAGCACAAATATGCAAGCCAAGAAAATGCAACTCAAGCAGGAGTTGCATAATGTCTAGAGAGAAAATATGAGCATCAATGACTACCACATGAAGGTGAAGAAGATTGCAGATGCACTTGCTTCCATTGGGTCACCAGTGGAACATGATGATTTAGTTTCTATGACCTTGAATGTGGTCTAGGAAAGGATTA
Source organism: Dipteris shenzhenensis (assembly GCF_047967505.1). Lineage (NCBI taxonomy): Eukaryota > Viridiplantae > Streptophyta > Polypodiopsida > Gleicheniales > Dipteridaceae > Dipteris > Dipteris shenzhenensis. Next base: position 13,042,935 of record NC_141624.1, read on the forward strand.
TGCATAGTTCCGGACATCCATTGCCGTCCGTGAGAATTTTCCTGATTTTGGGGAGTTGATTGCTCTTCTAATTTCTGAAGAGCAGAGAAATGGTGGTGCATCTTCTTCAGGAGGAACTTCAAAAGAAACTGTCTTCTACTCAAATGTTGGAAGAGGTAGAGGAAGAGGTAGAGCAGGCCGTCGTGGCAGAAATTAAAATATGCAGCAAATTCAAGAAAACCAATCCTATGGAGGAGGACGTGGTAACTTTAGAGGCAGGGGGAGCCAAAGAGGTCGTGGTGGATGGCAGAGAGGCCAAAATACAAACAACAATGTTGAATGCTACTACTGTGGTAAAATGGGTCACATGGTTAAAGACTGCTATAAAAAGTAGAATGACATCATAACTGGAAAATTGCAACAAGGCAATTATGCATCCTCTAGTAGACAGGGTGATGACAAAATGAGCATTTGTTTATGGTGCAGCACATGACCAATTCTGTGACAAGTGCAGAAGAAAGCAATGATAAGTGGTATGTTGACTCAGGTGCATCATACCACATGACAGGTCATTTAGAATGGATGTAAGATGCAAGGAAAATGGAAAGACCAAGATTTGTGGAGACTAGTGATGATACTGCACATCCTATTGTGCAGATTGGTAAAATTCCTTTGTATATGCAGGATGGGAAAAAGAAATACTTGTCTGATGTATTTCATGTCCCGAATATCACCAAGAACCTAGTTTCTATTGGTCAAATGGTTGAGTAGGGCTTGCAGGTCAGATTTAATCCTCATGGATGCTTTGTTGAGGACATGAAAAATACAGGTCGCTTGATAGCAAAAGGGAAGAAGAAGGGCAGGATGTTTACGTTGGGACATGCCTGAATTGAGTGCAGCAATGTTTGCACATGGGACCGGTGTAGTTGCAGATATTGATATCTGGCATAAACACATTGGTCATGTTGATGTATAGCGACTTAAATTAATGCAGAATCAAAATATTATTGCAGGATTGCCTAAGTTCAAGGTTGCAGAAATGCATAAGGTATGTGAAGCCTGTCAATTTGGAAAACAGGCAAGGAAACCATTTCCCATACATTTTCAAGAGAGTAAGAGGCCATTGGAATTAATCCACTCTAATGTGTGGACTACTAAAGCTGCATCTATTGGAGGCTGTCATTATTTTGTCACTTTTACTGATGACTACAGCATAAAAGTTTGGGTGTATTTTATGAAAAAGAGAAGTGAAGTGTTTGGGCATTTGAAAGCTTTTAAAGCTATGGTTGAAAAAGAAATAGGCTTGCAAATAAAATGCCTAAGGTCAGATGGAGGGGGAGAGTACCTCTTAAATGAGTTTGCAAGGTTCCTACAGGAGCAAGGCATAAAGCAGCAATATTCATGTAGTCATACCTCACAGCAAAATGGACTTGCAGAAAGGAAAAACAGGCATATTGGAGAGGTATCTCGTGCCATGCTCAATGAAAAAGACCTACCAGATTATTATTGGGCTGAAGTAGTTGCTAGAGCAGTCTACATAATGAGCAAGACTCCCACTACAACAATACATGGCATGACACCAAAGGAGATGTATACTGGTAGGAAACCAGATATTTCTCATTTGAAAGTTCTTGGTTGCATTGCCTATGTTCATGTGCCAGATGAGTTGAGATCCAAGTTGGATCCAAAAGCTGAGAAGTGTATCTTTATTGGTTATTCTCTGTAGCAGAAAGGGTATAGATGCTATAACCCTTCTACTCATAAGTTTACAGTGAATAGAGATGCTATTTTTGATGAGATGAGCAGCTGGTATAAACCAGTAAATGCGATTGATGATGTAGATGCGCAAAATAGTAATGCTACATAGAATTCACAACAGCAATCACAAAATATTAGTGGACTTATAGTGTCCTCTAGCAGTGGTTCACATACTTCACCATGGACAGGCAGATTGAGATCAAGAGGATCTCCTCAAAGCAATGCAGATAGTGGTATGCAAGTATCACGAAAAGGAGAAGAGGAAGTAGATCAGCCCATGGTTGATGTGAATGTAGGTCACTCTTATGTGGATGGTGAATCTAGTGGCTCAGAACAGAGCCTTGATGATGAGTTGGGTATTCCTTTTGTTGTTACACCTGGAGTAAGGAAGACAAGGGAAGTTTTGAGAGCACTTGGTAGTGAGCCTATTTTGCATAGGTCTACCAGAGCTAGGTATCCTGTGGATAGGCTGAAATATGATGGATTTATAGCCATTCACTATGCTTACATGGTCAAAGTGATACATGAACCAAAACCCACTTCTTTTGAGCAAGCCATGGGAAAAGAAAAATGGGAGAAAGCCATGGATGAAGAAATGGATGCCTTGGAAGCAAATGCTACATGGGAATTGGTGCCTTTGCCTAAAGACAAGAATACAATTGGCTACAAGTGGGTTTATAAGGTGAAGCACAATGCAGATGGTTTTGTGAACAGATACAAGGCAAGATTAGTTGTCAAGGGGTATGCACGGACACATGGCATTGATTATGAAGAAACATTCAGTCCAGTTGCAAGTCAGTTGCAAGGATGGCAACCGTAAGAGGAGTCATTGCTATGGCTGCATCAAAGCGATGGTCTTTACATCAGATGGATGTAAAGAATGCCTTCTTGCGTGGTGGTTTGCAAGAAGAGGTCTATATGGAGCAGCCATCAGGTTATGTTCATGCTGTTCATCCTGAGTTTGTTTGTGGTTGAAGAAAGCCTTGTATGGCTTGAAGCAAGCCCCTAGAGCATGGTCTGACAAGATAGGATAGTATCTTGTCACTATTGGCTTTCAGATTTCCAAGACAGATTTCTCACTTTATGTGAGAAAAACAGAGAAAGGCATTATGCTACTTGTCATTGATGTTGATGATTTGATCATCACAGGTGATAGTGATGAAGATATCCTTCATGTGAAAATGCTATTGAAGTAGAAGTTTGAGATGAAGGATTTGGGAGAGCTGCGTTACTTCTTGGACATTGAGGTGATTAGATCCATGAGTGGGATATGGCTCTTGCAGAGGCAGTATGGATTGGACATGCTATCCAAATATGGGATGATAGGCTGTAAGCCTATTTCAGCTCCTTTGGAGCAAAATGTGAAGTTGAGCGCAGATGCAGGTGAGCTTCTGGAAGACCCTACTATGTACAAACGCATAGTAGGAAGTTTGATTTATATGACTATTACTAGGCCAGATTTGAGCTATGCTATTGGGTTGGTGAGTCATTGTATGCATGCTCCAAGGAAATCACATTTGGATGCGGCTAGACGCATACTGAGATATGTGAAGTCTACATTGCAGTATGGACTATTTTATGAGACAGGGGTTCAAATACTGTTGCATGGATACACTAATGGTGATTTGGCTGGTAGTATTTTCGATAGACGATCTACCAATGGATATGTGTTCTCTTTTGGGAGTGCTACAGTCACTTGGAGCAACATTAAGAAACAGCCTACAATTGCCTTGTCGAGCACAGAGGCTGAGGACATGGGTGCAGCAATGGCTGCATGTGGGGTAGCTTGGTTGCATAAGCTACTTTATGATATGCATCAGATGGGCCAATTGTCATTTATTATGACAACATGAGTAGTATACACTTGGCAAATAACCCAGTCTATCATGCTAGAACAAAGCACATTGAGGTGCATTATGACTATGTCCCCCCCCCTCTCCACCACACCCCTTCCCACCCCCCTCCATCTCCACCCCCCCTCTCCACCTCCCCCTCCCCTACATCTTCCCCCCCCCCCCCTTCCATCTCCACCCCCCCCCCCCCTCTCCATCTCCACCCCCCCCCCCTCCATCTCCTCCACCCCCCCCCCCCTCCATCTCCAACCCCCCCCCTTTCCCTCTCCCTCCTCCACCCCCCCCTCTCTCTCTCTCTCTCTCCTTCCCCCCTCTCTCTCTCTCTTCCCCCTGCCTCCCTCTTTTCTCTCTCTCTCTCTCTCTCTCTCTCTCTCTCTCTCTCTCTCTCTTTCCACCCCCTCCCTCTTCTCTCTCTCTCTCTCTCTCTCTCTCTCTCTCTCTCTCTCTCTCTCTCTCTCTCTCTCTCTCTCTCTCTCTTCTCCCCCCTCTCTCTTCTCTTCTCTCTCTTGAGCCCCCCTCTCTCTTTCCACCCCCCCTCCCTCTTCTCTCTCTCTCTCTCTCTCTCTCTCTCTCTCTCTCTCTCTCTCTTCTCCCCCTGTCTCTCTTCTCTTCTCTTCTCTCTCTCTACCCCCCCTCTCTCTTCTACCCACCTCCCTCTTCTCTCTCTCTCTCTCTCTCTCTCTCTCTCTCTCTCTCTCTCTCTCTCTCTCTCTCTCTCTCTCTCTCTCTCTTCTCTCTTTCTCTCTCTTTCTCTATCTGTCTTTCTACCCCCCCTCCCCATCCACTCCACTCCCTATCCTACGGGCCTAAAGCCCCTAGTATCTAATAAGGGCTTATAAGCCCTTGCAAGGCAAGGCCACGCTTGTAGTGGCATGCCAACAGCGACGTGCATAGAGCTACCAGTGGCAAAGCCATGCCCAACTCTGCCCATGGCAGCGTGCCAGCAGTGCCAGCCCCACCTCTGCCCTTATGCCTGCTCCTCACCGGCCACCTACAGGCCTCCCGCGCCCACCTCCCTCCACTCCTCCCTCTATAACACGTCCAAGCCCCCCCTCCCCCCCCCTGGACTCCAACTCAAACCCCTCGCCTCCAATCAAAATCCCCCCCTCTGAGCTGCCACCTACACCACCATGCGACCCCCCCATTTTTAAAAAAAAAAATATTATTAAAAAAATATTATTATTATTATTATTATTATTTAAAAAACCCTAACCTAACTTGGAAGAGCGAGCCACTTGGGATAATATATTATTATAATAGTGGAAGAGCGAGCCACTTGGGATCTGCTTCAAAGAAAGTTCAAAAGGCGCTTTCAAACAGAGAGTCTACAAGATGATCCCGCTCTCCAACTAAGCAAGATTGAACAAGGCCGTTGAGAAGATGTACGCACGTATCTGGGCAAGATGAAAAGATTAATCGCCAAATGTGTCCCACACCCTGATGCAAAGTACCTCACGGCCTGGTTCATTGTGGGACTAAGGAAGAAAATCTAAAAGGATATGAAAAAGATTAGCAGCTATGAAACATTGAGTGCTGCTCATGCGGCAACCATTGACATTGAGGATGGCATGACCGACTCTGACACTAGCAGTGATGATGGCAGATCCAGTGCATGAGATAAGCGCTCTAAAAAGGGCAAATCCAAGTCCACTGCTAAAACAACAAATGAAGATCGCCTAGAGCCATGACCATGAAGCTAAAAGAATACATGATGTAGGCCATAGAACAAAATATTCACTTGTCTCACCCGCCACCTCAGACTTATCCATGACGAGAAAATGTTTGGTATCCACACTGCATGGCCAATCATAGAGCAAATGAGTGCCCGGTCCTAAGAGCCAAGATCACTACATAAGAAAATCCACCGCCAAGGTTGTGGTGCCATATCTGCGTCGTCGATGGCCATGATGAAAAGAGTTGCATCTTCAACATGCACAACAACCCGCCTCGACCTCAACAATATCAAGTGGCACCCATGCCAGTGTACAGGCAACAACTGGCACTTGCACAAGCACCCCCAACTCTGAGGCTAAATCCTATTTTTGTTCAAACATAAGTCCCACAATTACTTAGGAATATGAATCCATGACCATATCCAAGAGCACCAAATCTAGCTCCTCAGGCAGTTCTAATACATCAACTACAAGCAAAGGAAGTAGACTCGCCATTTGAGTATGAAGCAGAGTATCCAGTGTACTATGTAGAAGCTGCAAAAGACCTAATACCACTCTACGTAAATCAAGTTTGACCCAATACATATCGAGCACCAATCAAGTGCTACAGGTGGAGAAAATCACTGGATTGCAGAGTGCCCTCATCGTGGTAGCCCCGATACTTTCCAACCACTCTGCAGAGATTGTGGCATAGGACATGCCTGTATGGATTGTCCCATGAAAAATAAGATCCCACAACAAAGAGAGGTTAAGCCTCACATCCCAATCAGCATCATTGGGGTGGGCCATCAAAGTCTTGGGCTAGCAAGCATAATATCACAACCTGTGAATGTAATTACATGCTAGCAGAAAGAGGCCACCAAGGACCTTAACATTCCAATCGAACCAAAGTGACTTCTTAAAAAGAAAACACAAGTGCCTCCACCTCTTCCAGGCAATGAGCCTCAAATAAAAGAAGCTCCATACCCAAATCCAGAAGTGGAGAAGGCTCATTTTCAGGCACTTCAACAATGGGTACAAAAGGAACAAGCTCAATTTGAGGCTGAGAAACAAGCTCAATTTGAGGGTGAGAGACAAAAGCTCAAGATCCAATCCATGACTTGGCCCCACAAAGTATTGATATTGTACTCGAGCCTTTGTTCCAACAACGGACTCCGCAACATAATGTACCACCCCGTCAACTTGAAGGAGCCGCACTCTCTAGCATCTTAAGTTGCCCTGTGTCAATTCCCATCGGAATCCTCCTACGGAATTGTCCCAATATCGGGGAGAGTTTTAAAGGATGGATTGAACTCACAAATCCCCCTCCACCTATGAATGACATCGAAGATATCCTTATGCAGATGGGTGAGAGAGATGACATATGCAACATTACTGTGCCTTTGATCCACAATGCATATAATGAAGTCCAAGCCATAGTGGATGGTGGAGCAGGTGTAAATGTCCTATCAAAGGCTCTACGATGAATGGGGTCTCCCGCCAATGCAAAAGGCTAATTTCAACATACGCCTTGCCAATGATTCATGGGCTAAACCCTTGTGAATAGTGAAAGGTGTAACAAAGGTCGCAGGAGTCTGCTTTTCCTTTCAATTCACAATCTTGGATCTCCCCAAAAAATCTATCAAATCTTACTGGGACGTCCTTGGTTACGGGAAGCATCAGTCCTCCATGACTAGGGAGTTGATAGACTGACAATCTAGAATTGTGACACCGCAGTGAGGGTGAATGTGGGGATAAGAGCTATAAAACCAATTGTACCTAGAGCGTTGGATGACACATCCTCAACGACAATCTCAAGTGAATTAGCTCCCTTACAACAGCATGCCACGTGCAGGTGATGACCCCTCGGTCAAAGGGGCACGACGGGACAGCTACGCAGTAGGTCCAGCCGTCGGTGTAGGAGAGGGAATTGATGAGGTCCTCTGAGATAGTAGAGAGAAGAATCTCATTGCCTCCTCATCGGTCATCTGTGCTACAAACTCGTAGGGACTCCCGACAAAGCCATGGGTTGCTAGCAAAGGAAATCCCTGAGGGATAGTCGCAGTGCTACGTTCGAGAGGAGTCGGGCGCAGGGGTAGGCCCTTGAGGTGTCGCCTGAGAGGAATCAAAGTCCTCTGGAGCATAGAGATCATGATGTCTCCTCTTGCGAGGTTGTCCATACTCATCGGACGTGCGACGTGATCCCATGTATAATGTTGACACAAACACGAAAACAAAAAACAAAAAACAAACATAGGCATAGGCATATGCTTATGAAAAGAAGACAAAAAGAGAGGAAGAGAGAAGAGAAAGAAGAGAGAAGGAGGAAAAAAGAAGAGAAAGAATAGAGAAGGAGACATATGCTCATGCATAAGCATAAGCATAAGAGAAGGAGACATATGCTTATAAAAAGAGATTGAAAGAGAGGAAAGAGAGGGGGAAAGAGAGAGGAAAGGAAGAAAAGAGGAGAAGGAGAAGGAGAAGGAGACATATGCTCATGCATAAGCATAAGAGAAAGAAGAGGGAAAGGAAACAAAGCATATGCTTATGCTTATGCATGAGCATATAAGCATAAAAGAAAAAGAGAGAAAGCTTAAGCATAAAAGAAAAAGAGAGAAAAAGAGATTGAAAGAGGGGAAAGAGGGGGGAAAGAGAGAGGAAAAGAGGAAAAGAGATTGAAGAGGGGAAAAAGAAGAGGGGAAAAGAGCATAAACATAAGAGAAGGAAGAGGGGAAAAGAGATTGAAAGAGGGAAAAAAGAAGAGAAGGAAAGGAGGGAAAAAGAGATTGAAAGGAGAAGGAGAAGGAGACATATGCTCATGCATAAGCATAAGCATAAGAGAAGGAGACATATGCTCATGCTTATGCTTATGCTTATGCATGAGCATAAGAGAAGGAGACATATGCTTATGCTTATGCATAGGCAAATACATATGCTCATAAAAAAAGATTGAAAGAGGGGAAAGAGGGGGGGAAAGAGGGGGGGAAAGAGAGAGGAAAGGAGGAAAAGAGGAGAAGGAGAAGGAGATATATGCTCATGCATAAGCATAAGCATAAGAGAAGGAGACATATGCTCATGCTTATGCTTATGCTTATGCTTATGCATGAGCATAAGAGAAGGAGACATATGCTCATGCAAAAGCATAAGCATTAGAGATTGAAAGAGAGGAGAAGGAGAAGGAGAAGGAGAAGGATACATATGCTCATGCATAAGCATAAGCATAAGAGAAGGAGACATATGCTCATGCTTATGCTTATGCTTATGTATGAGCATAAGAGAAGGAGACATATGCTTATGCTTATGCATAGGCAAATATATATGCTTATGAAAAGAGATTGAAAGAGGGGAAAGAGGGGGGGAAAGAGAGAGGAAAGGAGGAAAAAAGGAGAAGGATAAGGAGAAGGAGAAGGAGACATATGCTCATGCATAAGCATAAGCATAAGAGAAGGAGACATATGCTCATGCTTATGCTTATGCTTATGCATGAGCATAAGAGAATGAGACATATGCTTATGCTTATGCATAGGCAAATAGATATGCTTATGAAAAGAGATTGAAAGAGGGGAAAGAGGGGGGGAAAGAGAAGGAAAGGAGGAAAAGAGAAGAAGGAGAAGGAGAAGGAGAAGGGGAAAGAGAGAGGAAAAGAGATTGAAAGAGGGGAGAAAAAAGGGGGAAAAAGAGCATAAACATAAGAGAAGGAAGAGGGGAAAAGAGATTGAAAGAGGGAAAAAAGAAGAGAAGGAAAGGAGGAAAAAAGAGATTGAAAGAGGGGAAAAAAGAAGAGGGGAAAAGAGACTGAAAGAGGGAAAAAAGAAGAGAAGGAAAGGAGGGAAAAAGAGATTGAAAGAGGGGGAAAAAGAAGAGGGGAAAAGAGATTGAAAGAGGGGAAAAAGAAGAGAAGGAAGAGAAGAAAAGAGGGAAAGAAGAGGGAATAGGGAAAGAAAGGGGAAGAGAGGGTTCCTACACCCATCACTACAGCTAGCGCTTAACGCGCTAGCTGCAGGCCAATGCAAATAACAAAAATAACAAAAGGAAAAAAGAGGAAGCACTTTCTTACCTAGAACAGTCCCGCTCGGTGTTTTGTGGACTGGCCCTACAAAAGAGAGGAAACATACCATTTTTCAAATAACTAGTTAGAGGAAGGAGGAGTTTAAAGAAGCAACTTCTCAAACGGATTGGATTGAGGAGACAAGCATAAACCTACAAACACAGAGAAAGCATAAGCCTACAAATAAGGAGAAAGAGGAGGAAGAGAAATACAAAAAAGACTAGAAGAGGTGAGTCTTCTTTCTTTCACAAAATCTCGTTTTTTGTCTTTAACCCTTGAAAATCAAGCACAAAAACTAGCACATAGCCTTAGCAATACAAGGAGAAACATGCTGCAACACTCACAAAATGAAATCTCACAAAAAACGAACCTACATTGCTTAAAGAGACTCACCTTCTTGAAAAACTTCTTTTCACACAAGCAAAGAGGGAGAGGGTGGAGAGGGAGCACAAGTGTTAGGAGAGGGGTAGAGTAGTGGTGAGGAGTGGAGAATAGAGAGAAGGAAAGCGAGGTCTTTGGATATAAGGTGGGAGGAGAGATTGCTTTTCTCACAATAGAGATGCTAAAGAAAGCGTCACGCCACGAGGTTTCGGGTTTTAACCCACAGTGTCGCTATAACACCTATTTCATTAATTTTGGACTCGTGCACTGTCCAAATTCATTTTGTGACATAATTTTGGATAAAACATTTAAAAAAAAAGAGGCTCTTATAAAACAAAACATTGAGTCAAAAAGGAAGATTTTAAAAAATCAAATTAGAAAAAATGACGTGAGATGTTATTAAAACTAGAGTACATTAAAAATAAAGGACATCACATTGTTAAAAGAGACAAAAAGTAAGATTTTAAAAAATCAAATTAGAAAAAATGGCATGACATGTTATTAAAACTAGAGTACATTTCAAAAAGAGCACATCACATTTGTACAAGAAGTAGATCATATAACTCAAAGCCATATGGTGTCAAAAAACACCTTAATACAGTCTCTCTTATCTTCTTAATCACCCAAAGTCTAGAAGATCTCATCATTGGTCTCTCTTATCTTCTCAACAACCCAATCTTTCACTGCCTCCATAGCTGCATCCTCAACATAATTACATGAAAGAAGAAATTTAAGCAATCACAAATTATTTCTTTATAATTTCTCTGAGAGGCTCTTATTGTTCTCTCAGCATCCGCATCAAATCCCCCATGATGAGAGCTACGATAACAAAGGTTACTTAAGAAGTCTAAGAGATCTTGTCTTGCTTTTATCATACATCTTAAAAGTCTTTCACTCTCTGCTATCTTGAGAGTCTCCTCCCTCTTTGCGTGCCTTTGTGCGTCAAATTCCTCTCTCTCCATGTGTGTCAAAGGAGAACCTTGTCAAATTCTGGCCTCTCTCTGTGCTCCTTGGTCAGCAATCCATTCTTTGAGACTGTTGATTCCGAACTCCACATCTTCGACAATGCCAAGGACATCCATGGGTGGGGAGATGATAAATAAAGGGAGATGGACTACGATGGAAGAAAGAAGAGAGTGTTTGTGGAAGGACTAGGATGGAAGAATACAAGTTAATGAGAAGCACTAGGATGGATGAAAGAAGAGAGTGTTTGTGGAAGAACTAGGATAGAAGAATACAAGTTATCAGGATGGATGAAAGAAGAGAGTGTTTGAGGAAGGACTAGGATAGAAGAATACAAGTTACTAAGAAGGACTAGGATGTAAGAAATAAGAGAGTGTTTGTGGAAGGACTAGGATGGAAGAATACAAGTGCACTAAGGCATGATGTGTTCACTATTATAAGGATAAGGGTTGGAATAAAGTGAGAGGCACGATGTGTTCACTACGATAAGGATAAGGGTTGGAATAAAGTGACAGAAGCATTGGTAATGCTCTACTTTAAGTGAGTGGAGATTGTCCAACTGAATAAAATTTTGTGGAGCATTGGGAATGCTGTACTTTAAGTGAGTGGAGCATTGGGAATTAATACTTGTGAGTGAAATATATTACAAGTGAGAGAGAGAGAGAGCGATAAGACAAATACAAGTTAATTAGAAGGACTAGGATGTAAGAAATAAGAGAGTGTCTTGAAGGGATAGAAAGTGAGGGAAGATGTAAAGTGAAAGACGAATACAAGTTAATCAGAAGGACTAGGATGTAATAAATAAGAGAGCGTTTGTGGAAGGACTAGGATGGAAGAATACAAGTGCACCAAGGCACGATGTGTTCGCTATGATAAGGATAAGGGTTGGAATAAAGTGAGAGAAGCATTGGGAATGCTCTACTTTAAGTGAGTGGAGACTAGGATGGAAGAATACAAGTGCACTAAGTCACGATGTGCTCGCTATGATAAGGATAAGGGTTGGAATAAAGTGAGAGAAGCATTGGGAATGCTCTACTTTTAGTGAGTGGAGACTGTCCAACTAAATAAAATTTTGCAGAGCAATGGGAATGTTGTACTTTAAGTGAGTGGAGCATTGGGAATTGATACTTGCGAGTGAAATATATTACAAATATTACATCATCACATATTCATATCAAAATTCTTATCACACAAGGATTTATTTCCAAATAATCACATCATCACACATTCATATCATAAAATTGTGTTCATGAAGAAATATATTACAAATATTACATCATCACATATTCATATCAAAATTCTCATCACACAAGGATTTATTTCCAAATAATCACATCATCACACATTCATATCATAAAATTGTGTGCATGAAATAACTATATAAATATCATCAGTAAATGCCACTTAAGTAATAAGTCACAAATTGGTGTATAATCAACAAAAACTACAAACACAACATCATACATGCATCACAACTCTTCTGATGCTTCTAGTGGAGACTGTGGCAACTCTTCTGATGCACACAATGGAGGCTGTGGTGCTCTAGATGTACACTCAGTCTCTACTTCTTCTGTAGTATGTAGTGCTTTCGGAGGGGTGTGATTTTTTTTTGAGCTTTTTGTGACGAGCTTTTTTTCAATTTTCATGAATATTGTGAGCTTTTCATTCACTCATCTTGCTAGCATCTCTATTCCATCCAGGAGTTGAGAGGGGGTGTTAGAGGCCGACATCTACTGATGTCACCTAGAGAGAGAGGGCCTTGCTTATGGATATGAATGAACCTGACATGACAACTTCATAAAGTAAGGCTTATGAAGTAATGGAAGGATCCTCATGCAATACTATGTGTGTACAATAATGTGTGCATGAAATTTGGAAAAACCTTTCTTTGAAATCAAAATGAAGGTATCACGGCTTAGATTGGGAGGAGATGAGGAGAAATCGAAAACCAACATGAAGAGAAGTCCCATCCACACAGTGCACTATCAACAAATAAAGAGGTCAAGGGGCTTTTTTTCACCTGCATTCCACTGAACAGTTGCAGGGCTGCCTTGCCATGCCCATTCTGAGCACAACCAGCACTTATGTCACTCCAGGAGACCACATTCCACTGTGACATCTCTGTGAACACTGCCCTTGCATCATTTAGGTTCCCGCACTTGCAATACATATGGACGAGGGCATTCCCCACAATAACATCTGACTCCCATCATTGCCAGCAATAGTAGCATGGGTCACACGACCCTCTTCTAGGGATGTCATACAAGCATAAGCATCCACAAACACTTAATCCAATCTAATTGCTTGAAAGTATTAACCGTACAAGTGCATGTGTACTCATAATCTCTGAAAAACCTAATGCCCTTGTGGTTTCATAGTACTAGGGCAAATAGATTGCCAATAAAAAACCTGATGGTTAATTACATCTGTTATGCTGAGCAACTACTTCAGGTAAAAAAAAAGGGTACAAACATGTACACCAGCAACGGCTGCTCGCTGCCAACGCTACCAAAAAAGCCAAAAAATCTAATTTAAACACATAGGCTTCATATTGTTCTATAGCTCAACCAAGCTTATCTAAAATGCAAGACATTAATGAAATGAGATTAAATAGTCCTCAACAATATTGAGGCTGCAGTGCTTTCAGTAGCCAGGACAATGAAACATTGGTTGTGGCACCTGTAAATCGTTACATTGCCACAATGGAAAATCAACATTCCTTCCAAAAAATGTGTGATATGAAAGCAGGAACAAATACAGACTCATAGGTAGGACATTCATGAAATGAGATTAAACACTCCCTAGCAATGATTAGTGCTTTCAGTAGCCAGACAATGATTCAAAAATATATTGAGTCTATACCCAAGTTATGGATTGTTTACTCAAGCTAAAATGAAATTAAAAGAGGTTTTGACATACAGTCAGGTGGACATGTCCAGAAAGTAAAAGCTATAGTCTATACCCAAGTTATGGACTTTTTACTCAAGCTGAAATGAAGTTAGGGTAGGTTTTGACATATAGGAAGGCTGCAAAAGTTTCAAGGATGCGAAACTTGGAAAAACAATCTCTACAATAGAATCTAGCTTCATGCCACTATGTTGCATTTTCCCAAAAAGCTCGAGCAAGAACAGCATGCACATGTTCAGTGCATCCTGCAATCAAAGCACCCCATGACACTACATCCCAATAGGTCAGTTCATAAAATTCTCTGTGCACCTGAACAGTTGCAGGGATGTCTTGCCATGCCCCCATTCTGAGCACAACCAGCAATCATCGCACTTAGGAGACCAGAACCCATTGTGGCATCTCTGCAAACATTGCCCTTGCATCATCTAGGTTCACGGAATGGGCATACATATTGACAAGGGCATTCCCCACACAGTAACCTCTGACTATGGATCAGCATTCCCCACACAGTAACCTCTGACTATGGATCCAAAAAAGAGAAAAAAGCATAGAGCAATAAAGACACTCTTGTGCCATACAACCACCATGAGCAAGGACATAGTATGTGTTACATGATAACCTCAACAAGAACATCAAAAGTGATGACTACAAGTATTACTGTCAATACTACATAGTTTATGGAAATGCTATTCTGTACTGATTGATCGCAGACACATGTCAGCAACAACATTGTCATTCTCTATGGAAAGACAATGGCGACCTAACTCTTCACAAAGCCTTGCCATCCCAAAGCAACCTGCAAAGACATCGATGATGCAATCACCAGTGTCTGTGAATGTTCTGAGTATCCACCTACAAGAAGCACTAAAAGGGATCAGAGGATGTTTGACAATCCATATTTGTTTTCCTTGAAAGAACTTCAATTATACCCCATAAATTCAATCTGTGCTTGTATAGGATCTTACTCGTGCAAGTAATCTGATCTTTCTGCCCCTCCTCATAAGTAAGTTGATGCAACTTGTGTCCTTTTTGTGACATGTTTACGGTCACACTCGTGTAGCACTGATGTCTTTGCTGAAAAAAGCTTATTAGAGACATTTGCACCTGCTTGTCGATCCATGTGTGGGAGGTCAGATTTTCCACGCCAGAAGATACCCATTTGTAGATTGCGAACCTAATGGATGATGGCACCTCAAGTTAGATACAAGCAAATCATGCTTATTAGACCAATATAAACAAACATTTAGGTGATTTAATGTACCTCCTCTCCATCATCATGTAAATAACCAAAGTCAAGAAGCACTGTATATGATCGATGGAGCTCGAACTCGGCCTTCTTCGCATGTGCAAATATATAGCCCCAATGTTCTGGGAGAGAGCAAGTCACGTACCACCCCTGGTCTGCTACAAAGTCATTGGCAAACTTTGCCACCCTTGCAGAGAGCTTGAGGGAGAATCTATTCCACTCTGGGCATGTAGTACTACTTATGAGTTCCACTGCCAAACTTGTGGGAAAATCTGCCCATACCAAGCGAACCACCTCGACACAAGAATTACCATTGTGTGACAGACCTGGTGCTTTCACTTTTCTTAAAAATTCATCAACCCTACAATGTACAATTCAATCTCCCTAGATCAATGACTTATATTCCAAAATAGATTCTTAAATGTACGCATTTCTTAAAAAAAGAAACACTTACAGCTTTGGTGCATTCGACAACTGAATGATATCCTCTATAATTACATCCATATATGCAAACAACTTTACATCTGCATCAAATCCTAGCTTGAAAGCTTCAGTTTGGCTGCAAAATCAAAAAATCATAACCAAGAAAGAGAGGAGTGATACTCACTAGATAAACTCGGTTGTTGATTAATGGAACTGGTTCTTGAAGCATGAAAATCGAGTCGTTGCTTTGTTCTCAGCTCTCGAGTCTTAGAGGACTCTATATTCTCCGATAGAACCTGCTTGTAAGAATTACAAAGGACAAGACTCTAGGTTATACTATATTTTCATTAGTGTTAGTTGTTAACTATTACATAAGTATGAGGAGTAGAGGTCTCACAGGTCTTTTCTTGATAGCTGACTCTCCGTCCGTTGATCTAGGTCGTAATGTGATATCCACATAACGGTTCTCTGCATCCAATTCATCCTCATCCATATTGTCTTCCATGTTCTTCTCAAAGACTGAGCAGCAAATGTTGCAAACTTAAGTATATGGTAGATACCCGCATATATAGACATTGGTCTAGATGCCTATGGAATAGGAACTTTGGAGTATTACCTTCACGTCTATTTTTCTCAGTGGGATGTACTTTTCCCAGTGGGTAATCCAACCACCAAGGACACACATTAATCTCCCAAATCGTTATGCCCTTATCTTTCCAAGATAAGGGATACATGCTTCCCTCTTTCTCCATGTTTGTCCATGCCATGACCTCATATGGAATCCTTGCAGATGAATTGGTATCACGCAAAGACCGTATCCACCTATAATGTATGAAAGAATGTAGACATATGAGTAAAACAGTTTATTAATCGTAAGAGAAAGGAGAGGGTTGCTATTGTACCACCTATACACCAAACGTAAGGATGACTCCTGCATTTCTGGCTGCTTATCTGCTTCAAGAGTAGACTTCATATCCTTCCAAAGCATAGGGAAGGCTTCTTGGAGGTGAAGTCGTCTTTGCTCTCGAGCAAATGTCTCAAACCCATCGGGCAATTCCAAATCATGGCTTCGCAAATTGTTGATGATGGAAATCCCTCGCTCAAACAAGTATTGCCAATATGTTTCCTTTTTCACATGTAGTCGAAACTTTTGAGCATCCCCATACTTAGCAGATGCAACTAGATCATTTCCACGTGCCATCATCAATTGTTGTCGAAGCTCTTTTTTCCTATTAATATCATGGCAAAGGAAAAAAATATTAGCATCACTATGGAGTAATTGTGCAAAAATATTAATTGACATTACCTATTAGGATTGAGACATGATGAGGCTAATATATGCACTTTGTCCTTAGTCGTGGCACCCTTTTGATTCCAATCATAACTAAATAGAAGCTCGAAGAAGCCATCACCATTTGCGGGATTGGCAACAGGTACCATCTTGTATGCTCGATCACGAAAGATGACTTCCACATTCTTAATAGCCTTACTAAATTTATTAGTATACTCCTCCAGACTCATCTTCGATTGATCAAGATTTTGAGTAGCTTTCTTGATCGCACGTGAAAAATCATCCTTCCATGAAAACAAGAAATCAAAACATTGTATGCTCGATCATGAAAGATGACTTCCACATTCTTAATAGCCTTAATAAATTTATTAGTATACTCCTCCAAACTCCATCTTCGATTGATTAAGATTTTGAGTAGCTTTCTTGATTGCACGTGAAAAATCAACCTTCCATGAAAACAAGAAATCAAAACATTATCCTTTTTGGGACACCTTTCATAGAGCAAAGGGATATTTATAGTTCGCGTAGATACCTTCCAAACAAGTTGTGCCAAGACAATAGCTGGTGCTGTGTACCATGGGTTACTATTCTTCCTTTCTATTGCCATCTCCACTTCCACCCATCTCTTATCCTCTTCACTGAATAACTCAAGAAGTGAGGATTTATCTGCCATGCCAAATTTTTGAAAGAGAAAGACCTCGTGCCCATATGAATGCTCTACATGCGCTCGAACAAGTCTGCAATACCAACATATATTCACATGGGGATTACTTTCTAAAGAGGAGAAGTTAAAGACATAAATACCAATAGACTTAGTTTCTAAAGAGAAGAAGTTAAACTAGCTATACATAAAAGTATTATAAAAAGTTATCTTACTCATTGGTTGATTTTAAGGCAAGAAGTAGCTCTCCCTCTTGAGATTTCTGCACCTCTATGAATTGGCATCTCACTTGGATATGGCGAGTTGGCATTATTGAATAAGCTACAACATATCAATTCCACAAGTAAGCATGACATAATCATGTGCAATGCAAACTATAATAGAACACTTCCTTATGCATGATAGATTTATCAAAAGAGTACCGTCTTTGATCCGAGAAAACCATGCCTTCAACCTATGATTTCCATCCCAAACAAGGAACTTCTTCCCCTACTTAGCTGGTTGTCGAAGTCCTCACTTATTTGATTCCAAATAGGTCCCCATTCTTGACGATCAAGTGCCGTAACATAGAAAAATTGATCACTTCCTGGCCGTTGCAAGGATACTAGAAAAGGTGCACTATTTATAGCATAGCCTCTAGAATCAAAACTATCTCTCAAAACAGTAATCTCAGACGTTGATGTTCGAATAGCCTCATTAACAACCAATCTACAGAGAGGAATCAGAGGGGGTTCAATTCTTCTTTGCATCCGAAACTGATCAAGGACATCTTGCAAAAGTCCAATTTGAATCTCCTTCCCAAGTACTCTTACATGTGTTGGAGCTTTTTCTTGTGTCTTTTTTGCACTCTCTTGCTCTCCTTGGCCTCGAGGCTCTTCTTGCACCTCCTGTTGCTCAAGACTAATCACGGGATGAGACGATGACTCTTCTCAAGTGATAGTAGCCTCAGTTTCTGCAAGTGTCTCCATGTGTGGGTTATTTATATCATTTTGTGGAGTACGAGACGTACACTCCTCACTCACAAATCTTCTTGATGGTCCTGATCTCAATGCATAAGTTTTAGTTCCTTTGAATACATATCACAACCAACAAGGATGAGTTATATATTGCTCACATCCATCATAGATATGCCAAGGTTATCAGTACCAAAAAGTTTTAGAATTACCTCTTGTAGTTGATTTCTTTCGCCTTGGTGCCATCTTGTCAGGATAAAAATGCTCACTACTATGAAACCTGTATATACAAAATGTTTCAAATCCTTAAGATAGTACAATATAAAATGCATAAGCATATACAAATGATTCAAATCCTTAAGATAGTGAAATTTGTAACCCTTGATACATTGCAATGCAAACCCTTAAGAAATTGAGATACATATCAATTCCTTGAAAAAAGTTCTCGATACCAATATCTTTAAATGAATGCTAATCCTAATTCAATAATAGGAAGCGGAAAAGCTCCAACTAAACTCATTGTCCCCGAGTGACCCCCATGAAGCGTGTTTCTGTAAAGATCCAGCTCCGTTTTTCCAATCCCGCTACCTTGTCATCTATGCGGGAACACATTAATAAAATGCAGGGCCTCCATCAAGATATACTTCACGTTGGGAAAGAGCTCTCCTCAAAAGATATGGCTATCACACTTTTGTCTCGTGTGGTCCTGGACAGCCAGTACTCTGCCTTCTACTCCTTTCTAATCATGTCTGGCCGCCTCAACACCATTACCTGGAAGGAGCTTGTATCCACCAGCTAGAGAAATACAAAGAGTGTGTGTTATATAGTAAAAAGCCAGTGTGGCGTTCACAAAAGCATCTCACAGGAGTACCTAGTAGACATGAAGTAGCTGCTATTAGCTTGCTAAACTACATCATGAATTTCTGCAAAAAAACCATGTGCATACTTTGTTTGTTACATGCAACAATATGTGATGTTTGCCAAAATTCAATGCCAAGAGAGAGTTTGACAAGCCAAAACAATCATGTCCAGTGTTTTTGAAGGTTCATCTTAAGTCCTCATATTCTTGCTTGTAAGTACGATATCATTCACATTATCGCTCGCAAGTATGATCTCTCATCCGAAATTATCTTTCCTTACTCCTAGTACGTATGATATCATCAGCATAATAAAATAGCACAATCAAATCTTTCCCCTTTTCATAATATACAAATTAGGCTCAATGGGAGTTATCACAAAGCCCTTGGACAAGAAAAACTGGTTTATCTTCTAATACCCTGCACAAGGTGCTTGCTCCAGCCAACAAAGAGCTTGGAAACCTTGTGCTTGTCCAAAAACAACAAAATCTTGGGGCTTCTGCACATAAATCTCCTCCCAAAGATCCCCCTTTTTTGCAGCTGTTGAGCAGGCATGTCTATCAAATGGGAGCTCATCCTGAGACTTAGATTCCATGCATCGTCACCACTGCTGCAGAAAGTATGGCCCATCTAGTGCAACAGACCTCATACCCCTCATATTTCAATTTTCTAGTGAATTCTAAGTAGATAGAAACTCTAAAGTTAAGCAACCCCAAAAGTTTAAAGAAAGCAATATCCAAAGAATATGAGTAAATAACATCATTAAAATGTAGAAGTACAGTATCGCTGCTACTCGCGTGAGCTTCCCTAGAGGATGATCCTCAACTCCCGAGCGAGTTCCCTCAAGGCCTAATATACGTGTGCAAGCACTCACAAAATGTCTAGCATAGTCGTAAGTATGAAAACTGCAAAATAACAAAGCAAAATAGTCGTTAGATAACAAAGCAAGTTTCAGCAACCCCAAACTCCATGAGACCGAAAAAAAGGGGGGGGCTCAGCAGCCCCCCAGAGTCTGCGCTAGCGCAGACTCTGGGGGGCAACTGAGCCCCCCCCTTTTTTTCGATCTCATGGGCTTTCAGCAGCCCCAAACTCGCCCATGAGACCAAAAAAAAGGGGGGGGCTGCTGAGCCCCCCCCTTTTTTCGATTTCATGGGCTTCTGATCTGGGGGGCTGCTGAGCCCCCCCCTTTTTTCGGTTTCATAGAGCTTTCAGAAGCTCTATGAAACCGAAAAAAGGGGGCTGAAAGCTCTATGAAACCGAAAAAAGGGGGGGGCTGCTGAGCCCCCCTCTTTTTTCGGTTTCATGGGCTTTCAGCAGCTCTATGAAACGGAAAAAAGGGGGGGGCTCAGCAGCTTCCCAAAGTCTGCACTAGGCTAGACTTCTAAACCACAACACGCCGAGTGTGACGATCTAAGAGTCTACCCATAAAATTTTATTGCGACATCATTTTTCCATGAGGAATATACATTTCACCCTGCAGTTCTAAGCTAATTTTGTAAATTGTACTTGTTTTATGATCCAAGAGCAGAATCAAAGGTGGGGCATCCCTCCGGTTCCCTCGTCCAGGAATAGGGCTAGAGTTTTTGGATTTTGGGGACTCCATAGGAATTGCGAACACTTTTCCCAACTCCCTGGAATTCTTGATTCACCTCGTGTCCACATTACTTGGTCAGCACTGATCCAATGTCCACCTTTTCTCCTTGCTTCTAACATATGATTTCTTGGGCTGGGCCATCCTAGAGCTAAGAGCTTTCTGTTGCGTACACAAAGTTGCTATTTCCTTCTGTTGCGTACACAAAGTTGCAGAATATAATGTTCACTTGATGCTCATTTCGATCCCTTAAAGTTAATGGTTCTCACAAACTCCCATCCCTGGATCGCAGATTAGCAAAGCACCTTCTATATCATTTTTCCAATCATCTAAGCTTCATTCTTCCACACTTAGATGTGGCTTCCTTCTAGCTTTGTTCATTTCATGAGCGTAGAACGATGCTGTAAATGATGAACTTTACTTTGCAGCCAATGTGCTCAAAATCTCAAGGTTGTCACGATACCTACCATCACTTTGTAGTTCATATCAATGCCCTTTTCACTCTAAGCCAAACGGAAGTGCTCTGGTAGTTGAGTACGATCCTGAGAAACACGATCTCCGACGAATGGTAGTTTTTAAGAATCGTCTCCTCTCTTTACGGCTCCAGCAACAGTATGAAGTGAATGAAATATCTGGTTTTTGTGCAGATCATCGATGTCATTCCTTACCTTCCTCTAAAACTTCACACCTCTCCCAGAGAGATTACACATCGCCATGGGAGACTTGGTGTTTTAAACTTACTTTAAAGTTGAAGCCTGCAAAATGAGGAGAAAAAGACAACGATCCCAAAGTCAATGATGAAAACAAATCCTCCAATTGAGTCAATGATGATGAAGAGATTAGAGTGACTCACAAACTTGATGATGAAGCAGCTAGCGCAGACTCTGGGGGGCTGCTGAGCCCCCCCCCTTTTTTCGGTTTCATGGGCTTTCAAACTCTATGAGATCAGAAAAAAGGGGGGGGCTCAGCAGCCCCCCCCTTTTTTCGGTTTCATAGAGCTTTCAGCCCCCTTTTTTCGGTTTCATAGAGCTTCTGAAAGCTCTATGAAACCGAAAAAAGGGGGGGCTCAGCAGCCCCCCAGAGTCTGCGCTAGCGCAGACTCTGGGGGGCTGCTGAGCCCCCCTCTTTTTTCGGTTTCATGGGCTTTCTAGCGCAGACTCTGGGGGGCTGCTGAGCCCCCCTCTTTTTTCGGTTTCATGGGCTTTCAGAAAGCCCATGAAACCGAAAAAAGAGGGGGGCTCAGTAGCCCCCCAGAGTCTGCGCTAGCGCAGACTCTGGGGGGCTGCTGAGCCCCCCCTTTTTTCGGTTTGTAATGTAAACAACAACAGGCCCGTCTTCATCCCATCGCTTGGATCAGAAGACGGTGGAAGCTTTGAGAAGTTTGTCTACATTCTAACAGCCACACCCCTATCACCCTTCTAAAACCTTCACAGTCCGAAAAACGAAAGATTTCTTTGCAGCACAAAAGCGGACATAAAATTGCAGTTACAGACTAAAATACCAAATATTGTACCCTTCTCAAGATGCCTCGTTCCGAATCTTCGCTACAATCACTGATGCGTCTCCAGATAACTATTACCCTTTCGCTTTTGAACAATCACATTCACTGTGTCATCAGAAAACATCGTATAGACATTTAACAAAACGCTCTATCACGCAACGACGATCTGACGGTTTCCAATTTCCCTCTACGTCTACGAACTAGCATCTCGACAAACACTTCCTACATGCCGTAGAGACCCTTCGATAGGGGACGAAGGAGGGAGGAGAGTGGAAAGAGGGAGGAGGGAGGAGGGAGCCAAGATAGGGGGACGAAGGAGGGAGGAGGCAGCCAAGATAGGGGACGAAGGAGGGAGGAGAGTGGAAAGAGGGAGGAGATAGGAGGATAGGTGGAAGGAGATAGGAGAGAGCCGAGAGTGGAAAGAGGGAGGAGAGAGCCGAGAGTGGAAGGAGGGAGGAGAGAGCCATCATAGACTCGGTTAATCGGGCCGTATTCAATAGGATATTTTATTTAAGTTAGAGGGGAAGATCAGTGCAAAGCAAGAACCAAATGGCGGAGTTGATCTACCGAAATTACTATCATCCTAGGTGAGAGACCCATTCGACAATGCAATTAGTTTCTTTGTTCTCTGTGTGGCTTGAAGCTATCAATGATGAAACAAAATGGTGGCTCATCCCTCGATACCATCGCAAGCAAGGATGTCTCCAAAGCATCATCAGTGTGCGATCGGCCCCAGCGTGCATCGATGATGTACCCACTGTCTTCCTGCTAGATAGCCCACGTTGTTTTGAATGCTAGATAGCCCACGTTGTTTTGAAGGAGTCTCTCCTTCATCTCTCTCCAATCATTAATCGTCCCTATAGTAGCATGTGGCTTTTAAGGCTTAAGATTGTGGCATCCTGGCATAATCCAAGTTTGTGAAAGAATCTCGGCCGCCACCTTTCTCACCATCATTCCAGCTCAATGGGTTGTAATGACGGCCACATGGCTACTTCTCATTGTGGTGTCAGGGCATCATCGACATTGGAATTAGCTCAAACACCACCTGTTTCACAATCCTCTACCCATTCTCTATCCATTTTCAATATTTGCACTCTGCTTTCTCGTGACCACGCATCCTGATACTACTCTCTTGTCATTTTCTCCTCTTCATTCTCTCCCACCATTACTTTCTAAGTCTCTTTGGTTGCCTTCTAGCTTTGCATCACACTGCATTTCTCTCTTTCATCCCTTCTTATTTTCATGATCCGTGTTGGGTTATCATCCCTCTGCTCTCAATGCCATGTTGGATTACCATCCCTTTGCTCTCAAGATTGTCTGTATTCTCTGACCTCCTCTAATAACTACTTTCTCTGAGCTCTCTCTGTCTTTGGTACCTTTTGTTGTGTCATCCAAAATGGCTATAGAAGAGGCTTCTATTGAATGGCTTATTGAAGGAGTGAATCCATCACACTCTATCCCACTCAAGGATGGAAGAAGGATTGTTAGTAAACATTTCCTTCAAAGCCTTCTTCCCCATATGCACAAGCTCATCTGCCTTAAGGCAGTCATTGAAGGTGAAGCAACAATGAAGGTAAAGTTTTCATCTGAGTGGGATATTGATGGTCAAGAGCATTACGTACTGGATGCCTCCTTGATGAAAAGGTATACTCTCATCCACAATACAATCATGGCAGCAAGTACTATTAGTGATCTTGAAGAGCCTGGTTCATCATCACGTTGTGTTGCTAGTAGAGTTTACTCCGAAGAGTTTGGCAAAGAAGGAAAGAAAACCTCTCAACCATCTCCTTACGTGGATCTTGAAGAGTTAAATCCCATTGAGAAGCCTGGTATGTACCACAATTCTTATAAGTCGAGGACTGATGTTGACATTGAGATGATGCAGACTTCACACATTGACCTTGAAGGCTCAAATGAGGACCATTCAAAAGATGAATGTCAGATTAGCAAAAGCATCATACCTTGGATCATGGAGAACAAGCAAGCCAATATACTCAAAATGCGGATTGCAAATATAAAGCAAAGGACGCAAGTCACTGAATTACCAAGGGTATATAATGGAAGTATGCTATTAGAATTTCCTCCAACTTTTGGAAACATCAATGGTATGAATGGCATGGAGCAAAAATTTGATGGCCACATATGGACTAAACCATCAACCACCAACATGGCTATCTCATGTACAGTAAGGCTTAGCTACTGTGTTGGCTCATTACAATGCCATAGAATTACTTGCCCTTATTTTGCAAACAATAAGAAGTTTAACACATCCTTTTTTAGAGGCTACCTACAAAAGAAGATTGCTCTTGGACTCTTGACTGAAGAGGAGAGGAACAAGATTGTTTGTCACTATTGTCGTAAGCTTGCTTATTGCATTGATACTTGTAACTACATGGTATATTATGTAATGCCATTTGATGAAACAATGACTAGATTGATGGTCCATGTTAGTGAACATCAACACCCCGTACAGCCAGGAACATCTAAGGCAATGATAGAGAAAACAAAGAAGCTTGTTGCAGATGTTTTGAAGGTGGATAAAAATGCTGGACCATGCAAAGCTCAAATGAGTGTTGCCAAGGAGCTCTTGAATTCATCATTGATGAGAGGAGACAATAATGAAGGGGCAAGTGTGGGAGATCTAGAGTTGACCAACTTTCTTGAGCAATTGGTACCACTAGTTGAGAATCAACGGTATGTTTGTTTGTAGCTAAGTGATTTTTAATTTAATTAACTTTAGAATGGTATAAAGACCTTCTAAATAGTTGACTTCTGATGTTACAGGTTCAAACGGATTGTTGCACAAGAGAAGAAGGCAAGGTTACCTGTTGGGGAAGGTTATGACAGCCTTCTTTTACTAAAGAAAAGGTCTATGTATTCATTCTTCCATGGAAGTCGTTTTCCAGGGCAAGGCTTGCCAGATGAAAAATGTTTTGTTTTTAAAATGTCAACCAATGGTCCAGCATCTGGTGTGGATTTTGTTAATCGCATGAGAAGAGGAGGAAATGGTGATTTGAGGAATTCATGGGTACAATTTGATCACACCCATCGAGTGATTGGGTGGAGCACAATGGCATGTCATGTTTATGATCCTAGGTATAACTTCCCTCCATCCTTATGTATCCATGTTGCTATCATCAAGAGAGTTGTGCTATAATATTTAATAATGTTGGCTTTGTCTACCAGTGTGCAAGAATTAATGACCATCGCCACATGTGAGATGAAAGATGAAGATGCTGCAAGCCAAATCCTATTTTGGGAGATGTTGAATGCCACAATGAAAGAATGTGGGTATCCCCCTGCAGATTTTCATGGTTTCATGTCTGATGAAGCTGGAGCAAATTGGATAGCTATGAGAACTATTTTCAATGGGGGTCCAAACAACATAATTGTTGGGAGAGAGCGCTCATGTCTCTTCCATTGGGAACAAAGCTTGCATAAGCACACAAGGAAATTCATCAAAGAGGATATGAGGAACGAGCATATCACCATGTGTGAGAATTGGAGATTATGTAAGACAAAGCAAGAAGCTACCAACCAAGCAAAGCTCATTCGGAAGTGGTGGCATGCAGGACACGTCCGTGTGGCCGACATTCCTTCAATGGACATATGGTTTAGTTGGTGGGATGTGCGGATCGCCCATTGGGGGAATCTCATGAGCGCGGTATGTATTTTGTAGATAAATGTAGTAAGCTAAATAAATGTAATAAGCCAATCTAATTACCTCCCTTTTTACCATAGGTAACAAAGAGTTCCTTGGAGGAGGCACACACTCTAAGGTCAAATCTAGCTGAAAGCATGCATGGTAGTTGGCTAGTAGGAGAAGGGTTTAAGACAAAAATACAATTATATGATTGTTGCGTCTCGGACATGGCAAATGCCCTATTACAAAGTGCCAAACAATATGCATATATGATTGGAAGGCATGTTGGGGATGGTCCTAACTTGGAAGCCTTGATGCAAAGAGTGGCCTCAAGGAGTACACCTTCACCAGCACAAGTTGCACAAATGGTGCATGAAACAGTTGCAGGGACACCAATGTATGAAGAACCAAGACCATTACATGGGGATAAGGTAACAGTCCAAAGAAAGAGAAGCAAGTCATCAAGTATACATTTAGAAAACACCTCACACAAGCCAGGGTATGTGATGGAGACCAGAGATCGTAAGCAAAGAGGGAGGCCGAGAAAAATTAGGTTCGAGACAGAAGGTGGAGATTGGCATTCAATAGAACCGCAAGGTAATACCCAACCAGTGGATGTTGAGGCTTCCACAATGGAGCAAGGTGGAGTTCAAGGGGAGTCTACAAAAACATCCTGGGAAAAACATGGCAATGTAGGGGAAGCTGAAGGAGCTCAGAATGAGACCATGCCCATAAGAGAACAAGCCCCAACGGCTCCACCTATGAGACAAGGAGGCCTTCCTAGTGGCCTCTCTATTGTTGAGGTGCCTATCCACCGTACCTTTTGGGCAATTCGAAGGACCTCCAAAAACTCTAAAGTGAAGTGTCTTGGATTCATAGATGGAAAGGTTAAGTGTAATCGATATATAGAAAGCAGTTCACAAGGAGTGGTGGCACCCTGTTTCTACTCTGAACGGCGGCATCCAGGGGTAGGAGGACCAAAAGCACAATGGATGTGGCTTTGTAATGATGATATAACTCATACATGGCACCTAGATCATAATATCATGCATGTTCCTGAACGTCCATCTGTGTGGAAGGTGGATGTGGAAACAAACACAAGTGAGGAGATAGGCAATCTCATCAAGGCTGGTTTTAGACTGCAAATAGTGGATCAACCCCATGTAAATTGGAGGACACCAAATGTACCTCAAGGATCAGCACCGATGCCAACTAATTTTTGTGATGCACATGGAGGGTCGGCATCCATACCAAGGAATTTAGCTCAACACACATTGGTAAGAACCACAAAATGGAGGCATGGCATATCTAAGGAGGCTGCAAAAAGAATAGCTAGTGCTCAATCTATGCACGCTGTTGTCATGGGAGAAATGACAGTGGAGCTTCTTCATCATAGTATTTTCCATTTGAGAACAACAGGGTCTGACAAGGCTCGGATGTCTTACGATGTGCACATCAAGACTGAACCCATGTGTACATGTCCAGATTTTCAAAAAAGAGAGTTGGGTCAAAAACCTTACTTGGCATGCAAACATATCTATTACATCTTCATCCATGTATTGGGATTGGATCCAAATCAACACATGCTTATTCATCAACCAACCCTTTCCACTATGGATGTTTCATCAGTGCTTAGTCGACCTAGGATCAATCCATAGACCTGAATGCAAAATATAAACTTGGTTGGTGTTATGATAGCCCACTTTTTGATGTGACAATTTTTTTTGCTCAAAATTTGTTGTGTTGAGTCAACACAATGTTCTTAATGTGGAACATTTTACTAATTGCTTTGGCCTTTTCAAATAATAGAACTACATGGAAATTGGAATATGCTTACTTGAAGTTTCATTAAAGCTTTGTTGCCTTAGCAACAATCCATAGACTTGAATGCATAATACATATTTGCTGGTATTGTGATGGCTCATTTTTATATATGATATCATTTATTACTGACTTGCAATATAAATTACTTGGATTAATAGCTTTGTCTTTTTTAGTCCATAGAATTGCTAATTGCTTTGGTATTTCCTAGGATAAATCCATAGATACAGGATAAGTAATTACTTTGTTATTTTTTGATTAGTAGGTCTTTTTTTATGGGACTCTAAAAAAGCTCACAAACTTTGATAAATTTCCAAAAAAGCTCGCATTAAAAAGCTCACAATAAAATTTTCCCCCTTTTGGAGTAGACTCGGTATCCTCTTCCTTAAATGCAAGCGGAGGCTGTGGCAACTCTTCTGATGCTTCTAGTGGAGGCTGTGGTGCTGTAGATGTACACTGGATCTCTACTTCTTCTGTAGTGTGCAGTGCTTTCATAGTAGACTCACTCTCCTCTTCCTTAAATGCAAGCTCTGATAGTGCTTCAGTTGCACGTTGTATTCTAATGGCAGCAATTAGGTCTCGAATGATTTCAGCCCTAAACAATTGTATATCCTCCTCTGAATATTTGAGCTCCAAAGAGTCTTCCGATGAGATCTATGGCTTAAGTGAAAAAATTTCTTTGAAAATCAACATGCAATTGTAGGCAACTCTCCACCCACAACTCAGCCCATCTTCCTGCTCTACTACTAAATGCTTTTGGAAGTCTACCGAGTCCTTGTACTGTCTTATTTCTCTGATAGCAGATACCAACTTCTCAATCGACCTGCTCATCATGACATATTAAAAAAACTTAGTGTGTCTATTACATAAGGTACATAATATAGAAGTAACAACAGATTAATAGAATACTTACGTTTGCACTAAGCCATGAAAGCCTGCAATCGAGTTAACAAACCAACAATAGTTGTCTTCAAGGTCCCAAACCACCAGACTCCAATGTTCCCTACACGAATAATTAAGAACCATTATTATTTAACACAATGTTGCCAGTATAAGATGAAAATAAAGGTTGCCATGATACTTACATCTCGTGATATGCCATAAATAGGACTCGCATGCCAATTAAATGTAAAGGCTATAACCATTTACAAACATCAGCTATTGTCTTTTTGCTATCGCTAAGTATAGGAGAAAGGAGGGAATCCAACATATACACATGGTTTTGTACGGCTCTACCAAATCATGAGATAACTATACTGCACCAACAAATAAATGAATATTAGCTTATTAGATTTAGTCAAAATATTGAATTATCAAGCAGAGAAAAAGTTTGTATCAAACCTGAGAATGGCCATCATAACATTGTTATTGACCTTATTTGAAGCTCTAGAGAGGATTGAAATCTCCTCTCCCCCAAATTCAAGATACTGAGGTCTATGTTGAATCATAACCCTAACATTAAAAGAGCTTCCCAATTCTTCCAATGAAGCCATGTTTGTAGAGTTGAGGTCTTCTATCCCCTTTGACTCTTTGACGGCATTCATTTCGCCCTTAATGATTGCTCGAATGGTACATGTTATAAATGCATAGAGATGCAAATCCGTATATGTTGACAGTGTGGTGTCATTTTGTATCTCAAAAATTTGACCAAGTACCAAAAGCAATTGTAGCCCACCCTCCATCCACAATTATAGATGTGGCTATTCTCTTGATGTGATACCTGACATGTCATATACTCTATTTGTTGTGCCAAGTCACATTGCCGCATTACTGTGTCGATAGCACCTACTAACTTTTGAGCTGATCTGCACATCAAAACATATAACATCAGTGAATATGTGCATTGCATATCAATCTACATGTCAAGAAGTGACAAAAAGTGTAGTCTATACTTACTCTAACACATTGCCATGGACAGATGTCATTGAGTTGGCAAAGAAGCACTTCTTCGCAAGGATGTCCACGACTACCAGACTCCAATGTGAGCTGCATTATCAATAAAGAATAATTACTGTGTTTGAGACAATTCTAGCAATGCAATAGAAAAAACAAGTAGGGTTTGATGCTTACTTCTCGTAATATGCTGTGAAAATAACTCGTGCGTCATTCATAGGAACGTGCTTCAACCATTTGCAAACATCCTCTATGGTTTCTTCTTTGTTGCTAAGCACTTCCGAAATACCAGGATCGAGCATATATGAAATGCTTTGTATATTTTGCGGAAAATTTGCTACAACATTACTATATTTAAAAAAAAAGTATTAGCTTCTTGGGTTTAATCAAAATAAGCAAAGTATAAAGCGAAGGAAAAGGCTGCATCAAACCTGAGGATGGTTGTAATGAATTTGACATTAACCTCTTTCTTAGGATTCAAGAGGATTGAAGTCTCTTCTTCACCAAATTCAAAAAAATGAGGTTGTTGTCGAATTAACAACATAGCAGTGAATGAACTTCCAATCTGCTCCAATAGATTCATATTTTCATGACTCATCTTACTGAGAGAGTAGTCTACATCATATTCTTCTTCACTTGCTATGTCTTCTACATCCTCCTTCTGCTATAAAAATATAAAAAAGTTATGCGATGTACACATCCCAAATAAAGGCTTAAACAAGCAGATAAGGTTTCATACATGCTTTCATTAGAGTGAGTCTCTCCTCCGCTTGGTGGAGCAAAAATTTAAAAAGTAAGGCTTCATACATGCTTTCATCAGAGTGAGTCTCTCCTCCTCTTGGAGGAAAAATTTAAAAAGTTATGAGATTTACACATCCCAAATAAAAATAAAGGTTTAAATAATTATAGAAGTATAAAGATAGCATGCTTTCATTAGACTCAGTCTCTTCTCCTCTTGGAGGAAAATATAAAAAAGTTATGAGATTTACACATCCCAATTAAAGGCTTGAACAAGCATACAAGTATAAAAATAAGGTTTTATACATGCTGCAATGTAGTCATATTTTCAGGTTGTTTCCCAATGGTAGTAATTGGATGCTGAATACTCTCAGCCCGAAATGCTAGCAGATCGGCTTCTGTATATGATTCCATTTTGACTGGTAACTCCAAATCAAAAATCTCTCTAAGAAACAACATGCAGTTGTAGGAAACTCTCCACCCACAGCTGTGTCCATCTTTTTGCTCCACTGGCAGACGTCTTTTGAATTCTACTTGATCTTGTTGCTCCGTGGTTGTTCTGACAGCAGATACTAGCCGATATGCAGCACTGTCCATCATGACATATTAAATATATTAATATGTCATGATCATAAGATACAAAATAAGAAAGTATCAAAAATATTAAGAGAATAATTACCTTGGGGAGTTGGCATGATAGCCTTCCATTGAATTCACAAACCACAAACGGTTGAGTTCAAGGTCCCAGAAGATCAGACTCCAATGTGAGCTACACGACCAGAATAAAAATGATTATTGTTTTACACAAACTTTCCAAAGAAATAGTAAAAATAAGGTTAGAGTTGATACTTACACCTCATGATAAGGCATTAAGATGACTCGCACCCCATCTAAACTCAAAGGGCTTAACCAGGTACAAACATCTTCTATAGTCTTTTGAGGAGAGCTAAGAATAGAAGAAAGGAGAGCATCGAGCATGTAGACACGATGCTACACTGCACTAGGAAGCTGAGAAATAACTACACTGCACCAAGCTCATAGAATTGATTTGCATTCTGCACTAGGAAACTGATATATAACTACACTATGAATAAATAAACAAATGTTAACTCATTGAAGTAGCAACAAATAAACAAACGTTACCTGAGAATGGCCAAGATAACATTGTCATTAACCTCTTTTAA
Source organism: Dipteris shenzhenensis (assembly GCF_047967505.1). Classification (NCBI taxonomy): domain Eukaryota; kingdom Viridiplantae; phylum Streptophyta; class Polypodiopsida; order Gleicheniales; family Dipteridaceae; genus Dipteris; species Dipteris shenzhenensis. The sequence goes on from NC_141624.1 coordinate 13,074,278, forward strand.
AGGATTGGAGAGGATTGAAACCTCCTCTCTACCAAAGCTCAAATATTGAGGTTCTCGTTTCAAAACGATCCTAACTTCAAATGAGCTCTCCATTTTATCCAATGCAGCTAAATTTGATTCTTCAATCAAATTTAGAGGTGGTTGCATTGTTGAAGTAGAAGGAAGTGCCTCCGTATTGACTTCATCCATTTCTTCTCCCTCTATTGCCTGTAAACAAATATGAGAGATTAGATTCATTATCTTTAAATTTAAATCTTATTTAAAAAATTGTATTTAGTTGAGAAATAGAGAGTTCATACTGCTAAGTATTGTCGTAGTGGCCTTTTTTCATAACCCTGCGAGCCATAATTATCAAAGAAGGCATCATCATGTTTGTCTTCATCCACCAACCTCTCTGTGAACGGGTCATGTAAGTCCATCTTTTCATCATCATCAACTGGGACATTATGATCTTCAAGGTAATCATCCATGTCATCGGTGTCCTTGTGGTCTATCTCTTTTTCATAGCCTGTGGTTAGATCTGCTTGAAGCTGGAAATAAGCCATGAAATGCTTATTTTCAATAATATTTGTGGAGTTGCCTTTTCTGATGAGATCCTCAAATAAATATCCCATCCTGCACAAGGTGACCTCCCAACCTGCCGGTAGCAAATTCTCCATCATGGTAAGCAAGAGACTCCCACTTTTTGTAGGACTTCCATAGTTGTTTTTTTGATAATGTATGGACCTGGGAATATCTTGCTCTTCTAGCATCAATCTCAAATTATTTGAATTCCCTCTTCTGTTCTTTTGTAAGGAGTGATCAGGGTTGGGACTCCACATACACAAAAAGAATGATTCAAGAGATTGAATTGCTATGCCACATTCTCTCTTGCCTCTCTTTGCTGCATAAACACCACTATAGATCTTCAAATCTGATGAATATGCTCGCTCTAGAGTAACCTGCATGGCTTCTTTGTCTTTTTTATCAACAAAAATGACAATGTTGCAAATTGCCACTTTGCTAATGGTGGTATATATTATTCTATTAATGAAGTTATGGATATCATCGCTAGAAACTTCATTGATAAAGAATAGTTGTGGCTTATCCCATGCTGACTCATTCTTAAAGAAGTCATCTTCTGAGACTCCCCTGAAGTTCATAAGCTTTCCAAACTCTGCCGTAACCTCTACATTGAATTGAAAGCTTTGGTGCATATCTGTCGGCATCCTTATCTCGCTAATTAATCTTTCCACATATGCAACCACCTGTTGTGGGATTTCTTTTCTCATATAAGAGGTTACTATTTCTGACCCATCTTCATCCTTTTTAATCCACCTGTTTGCCCATAGCTTTACCTTGGGTGTTGACAAAGAAGCTATATGCTTCGCCACATTATAGTCAATGTTACAATGAGTAAGTGGAATTTGTTTCTCTGACAGCAAATACTTAATGGCACTATGCACTACATCACGCCTCACTTGTACATTGATGCATTCTTCCATGCAGTGGTCTTTGTCTTTTTTTCCAAAAAACCATTCTTTCTTTAAAATTTTTTGTGCTGCCATGGATGCATACTTGTTAGGTAAGTACTTTATAGGCCTCCACATCCTTGCCATCAACTCCTTCTTATCCATTACCTTTGACTTGCCGGAGATAAACAAAGGAGCTTCATAGGTCAACTGTCCATGCTCACAAGCAATACACGTTTCAAGCATCTCATTGAACACTTCAATAGGACAAAATATGATAGAAGTGTAGTCGGCATATCTGTCCCTCACCACCTTGAGGCTTGTCATACTTTCTTCTCGCTCTTGAGTTCCCCTAGGCACAACTGCACTCAAAGAAGTATAGAAGTTCGTGAGTGTGTCGGCGCCTACTTTTGTGACCTTTCGCTTTAAATCAGGATTTGGAGAACCAAATGTTGTCCATATAACCCTTGCCTTCTGTAAGACGTCTGATGTTGAGGATATCTTACGATTTCCATGGACATAATGATTAAGTCTTTCAGACTCAATCAAATACTTGATCTCATACTTGAATATACAGATTGTTGCAGGATAATAATGGAATGAACTTATCTTTGCAAATTGTTCTGGAGTGAGTCTTTTGCCCTCCTTTGCTTCCCTTGCGATCTGATTACAAGCATAAGCCCAATGTTGACCATCAATGGGCTGGAATCTGCAATGAAGGAGGAATTCCTTCTTTACTTCCTTTAGCATATTCTCACCTTGTGCCTCTTCGCCTTGTTCATGTGGAATATTTTTAAGAGTGTACTAAAGGTTTCCTCGAAATGTGTAGGCCCTGTAAATGTTATTTGATCCAGAAAACTATTTTTGGTTGGACAAAACATTATTGGGCGCAAGACCACATTGCTTGCCACAAGTTTCTTACCATCTCTCAAAGCCTCGTATATTTGCATTGCATAGGATATATCAAGGCTTTGGCTATTAGTAAAGAGAGTTGCAGCTTCCACATCTTTGGCATTCACAAACCACGTCCTTTGACCCCAGATATATCCCACATCATCATCTGTAACTGCTTCATTAAGACGCAGATTAAGATTTTTGATTGATGTGAGTTCATCCTGATCATCTTCAGCCTCGGGTTCTGAGTCTTCTTCATCTTTCTCTTCTTTTAACCATTTTTCATCCACATTATCTCTCTCTACAGTGGGATGATGTCTTTTTTTACTGCTTGGAACCGTGGCTCTTGCAGTACTAGCCTTTTGCATTTCACGTCGTGGTTTGCTAGCAAGAGCTTCTAGCATAACTGCAGTGGATCGACCTTGATCTTCTTCAATTTTTTTAATTCCCGTGCACTCAAGGCTTGTTTTTCATCATCCTTAGTTACATCCACCATTTCTTGCTCTAGAAGTTTGCGCTCATGTTCTACATGTTTGTGACAGTGTGCCT